>NC_092803.1:108873460-109103460 GCF_040954645.1 Diabrotica undecimpunctata
TCTTGTTGCGAAATTTACGTTTCTATTGCTTGTTGCAATTGCCGTATCATCTGCGTATAGGCTGAGCAGTGTTTTGTGATCACTGGGTGTGTCTGCTGTATATATGGTATATAGGTATGGAGATAACACCGCTCCCTGTGGTACACCTGCCTCCAAAGTTCCGACCTCGGACAGGGCAGGCCCTATCCAAACTCTGAATCTCCGGTTCGTCAGGTATGAGGCAAGGAGACATGTCATTGCCTCACTATATCCATATTGACTCATCTTATAAAGCAGGCCTTCATGCCAGACTCTGTCAAAGGCCTTACTGACGTCTAGGAAGGCTGCCGCAGTGTACATTTTCTCGTTGTATCCCTTAGTGATAAATTCGGTTAGTCTAAGTACTTGTAGTTCGCAGGAGTGTCTGGATCTAAAACCGAACTGTGATTCTGGGATCGTTCCAATTGTTTTTGACTCTGTTTGTAGTCTCTTTAGGATTATTCTTTCAGCTATCTTACTTAGTGATGATAGGAGACTTATTAATCGATAATTCTGTGAAAAGCTCTCGTTTTTCCCCGGTTTTTCTATCATTATAACTTCTGCTTCTTTCCACCTGTCTGGAAAGTATCTTAGTCTTAGTATACCGTTAACTATATTCGTGATATACACTATGATTTTGTTTGGTACATTTTTAGTTGCCCTGTTTGTGATTTTATCTGGCCCGGCTGCTTTCTTTGGATTTAGTACTTTGATTAGTTCTTTAATTTCTTCTGGACTTGTGTGTTCTAGGCCTATTATGCCTTTTCTTCTTCTTAAGCGTCTGGCGCTTCTTTCTACTTCCTCCGTGAAGTCTAGGTCTTCTGCCGGGTGAAAGTTTTTCATATTATTGGATTCGAGTGTATTTCGCATTACTTCAACTTTTTCTTGTTCGGTATATACCATTCCATTTTCTCTGTGTAGGCGCGGTATGGGTTTTTTATCCTTTCTGAGTATTTTTGATACTTTCCAGAATGCAGATTTATTCGGGTTTAATTCTTGGATATATTTGTCCCAATATTCACTTCTGTATTCGTTTAGCCTTCTTTTGACTTCTCTGTGTAGTTCATTAGCAATTCTTTTGTCTTCTTGATTTCTTGTTCTTTGTGCTCTTCTTCTTTTCCTATTCTTTTCTTTAATGAGATCTTTTAGCTCATTTGATATTTCTTGGAATCTTCCTTTTTGTGTTGTCTTCGATGGCATTTATTATTGTTTGTTCTAATCTTGTTATACTTTCTTCGAGTTCTTCTATGTTGTTAATTGTTGGGATTGCCCCGATGGTTTTGCTCAATACTCTTCTGAAGTTAGGCCAGTTTGTTTTCTTTATTTGATGGGGCTGCAGTGGATTTAGTTCCACTGCGCCTAGGGTCATGACGATTACGTTGTGCGTGGAATCGCCTTCATTTATTGATTTTATTTCGTATTGTTGCCCTATATTGTGTAGAATTGCTAAGTCTATGTGCGAGGGAAGTTCTCCATGGAAGCATGTTGTTTTTGTGTTGTTTTTGTGTTGTTTTTGTGTTGTTTTTGTTTTCGAGATAGGCACAGAGTCGTCTGCCGTTCGCATTTGTCCGTCTATCAAACCAGTTGGGCGTAGTTCAGCTTTAAGTGCTTCTATCATAGTATTAATGCCATACAAATCTTGTAGAGGAATTAACAATCTGCCTAATTCACGAATTTTATTTGAAACAGCACTTCTTATATGGGTCCTTTTATGCTTTCTTAAGTAATCTTCCGCATATTGGCATATTATTACATCTCCCTTTCCATTTAATGAAATTCGATCAGCCTGCATCGAATTAAAAATTTCAGATTTCAATCTTAATTTATCCAAAAATCTCTTTCGAGATTCTGTGAATGAAAGCATGGTTTGGCCTCCACTTGCATATTTAATTCCTGCTTTGTTTTCCTTATTATAATAACATTTTTTTGCATGTCGCTTCAGGGATTTTTGTTTATATAAACCTTTGCAGTATATACAGGGTAAGTAATCTGCTGTTACAGTATTAGAATTTGAAAAAGACGAAGGTCTCTGGACAGGTCTAATGGTATCGGCTGCATGCAAATATGAAAAATTCCCTTGCTTTCTTAGGAGATCTAACATATGCTTTCTAGCAATATCTCTTTTGGGTAACATGGTTATTTTTAAAACACTCTCCTCTTTAGGATGTTTTCTAAAAATATGCCTCGAAAAATTTGTTACGTCCAAACTGCAGTATAGGCAGCGGTCTCTCTTGTTCCACACCCTTCCTTTCCGCAGACTACATTCTACACTTTTGCCCTTCGAAGTGCTGACCTATTAAAAAAAGAAAATAAATCAGTCTACTAAAGTCAAGCGAATTATTTAAAACAAATCACAGTGAGAAATTCTTACTGATCAATATCTAAAAAATTACAACATTTAAAAAGCAACAGCATAGTTAATTTAAGACAGAACAAATTTATTGACAAATAAGTAAATAATAAATTTTTGTCAGTCGATTTACTCTACTATATGGAACGTATTTACTCTTGTGCAAAACTAATATTTTTATGTAAAAACACGATTAGAATGTTACAATTTTCTTATACAGATAAACTGTTAATTTTAAATAATTTCCCCTTTTTAATTTTGTACATAAATAATAAACAAAAATAGCTTTGAGAATAGAATTCAACAAATTCAATAAAACAGAGCATTTTAGTTATTCGGTTTATAAAGTTTATGTTGAATTATTTGATTATATACAGAAAAATTATAATCATTACTTACCTTTTGTTATCTTTGAATTTTGTTTCACTAATTCAACTAACCGCTGCCCTCGAGACATTATAAAATATAAAACACCGTAACCGCAAATTACTTTACTCCTTAAGTAGGAAATATGCAATACAAGACGAGCTCTGGTCGCTCGACTAATACCCTTTAGAGCTGGCAACAGTGTGGGATCTCGCGTTGATCGGAAAATATCTAAAATTTTGTATATAAGTCTTCCCCTTCCCTTTTCAGCTACGGATCTCGTTTCGCTTTTAATTTATCAGAAAAATTTAAGTTTAAAAATCTTTTCCCCTCTAAGTGTGCCATGATTGATATGTTAATTATAAATATAGTTAGGAACAATATACTCAAATAATTAATTTCCTATTGGTGGATCTCGGGTTGTCCTCGATTTAATCGGATCTCGCCTTGTTATGAAGACGTATATATATAATATATATATATATATATATATATATATATATATATATATATATATATATTATATATATATATATATATATATATATATATATATATATATATGACGAAATGCTGATATTTTAGGGAGATTTTTCCATTATGAATGTTTAAGTGTTATAATATTCTGTGTAAACTTTGTAAACAGAAATATTATAATATTGTTTTTAAATTTGTCGTCTCTATTTTAAAGGATCCTAAATTAAGAAGGCCGCAAGCAGCAGCGAGAAGAATCAGAAAAGCTTCCAGGAATTCAAGGACTTCTACAGAAAGTTCTGGTAGTACAGCAAAGAAAACAGAAACAGTGGCAAATGCTATTTCTTGTGTCGTTTGTCAAAAACCGGCTAGGTCTAATTCCGTTTATTGCAGTGAAGGATGTATTCTTGCTCACGCACAAGGAATCGAAACGGTAAGTTAATAATATAGTGTAAGCTTTGTTTATATTGAAAAATCAGTGAGAGGGTGATATGCATTATATTCATTTGTACCTTGAAATTAGAGTGAAGTCTTATAGATCTTTTAGATTTTATGCCTGCCTTTTAAATCATTATAACCTACAGAATGCCACAAAAATTGCTATTAGTATATATTTAGAGAAGCGATAGCAGGAACTAAAGGCGACCTTCTGGTCAATTGAATATTTATAATTTTTTTCGATAGTTAGCTGCCCTTCATATATTCTGCGCAGCATTCTCATCTTATTTTGAGATTATTCATAATCCACGTTTCAGCAACATACATGACAGTGATCTTACACTATTTTGTACATTTTTTCTTATCCCTTTTAGTCGCAAATATAGATCTTATTAATACTAATATATTATTTAAAGAGTCTGCGCATTTATTTCCTCTGACCAACCTTTTCCCAATTTCACAATCTTCCTCCACTTTATTACCTATCATGACCCCCAGATAAATGTAACTATGTACTTCTTTGAATTGTCCAGAGTATTCAAATTCCTTGTTCTCATTATTTTTTATAAGGGATGGGCTCTTGTTAATATATTTGCAAGTCGTGTTCCTTTGCTGTGTCAATTAGCTTATTAACAACCTGTTCGACAGGTTTCGTACGTTAAAGATATACACACACGTTAATTAAACTGAATATAAAAAAATACTTAACAATATATGTGGAGGGATGGAACATAGACTTTTCTCCAATTTCTTTTTGTATCTTTCTTTCAAAGACCGAAGTTATCATTAATGAAAATTCTTTCATCCTTTATTTGTCTCAGTTTATGTTTATTTTTATAAGATACGTTTTTTCTATTTTTATTGCTTGGTCTATTTTTACATTTTCTCTTACATGCTCTGAAGAAATGACTCGTCACGTTTTTAAAAGTTTTTTCATCATTTGTATATATTTTTATTATTGTTCTGAAGATGTTTTCTTCAGACATTTTAATATTGTTTACTATCCTTAATGGTAATTGTTCCGTTTCGCATCTATGTTTATTTCAAACTCATTTGTCATAATAATAATATATTCATTTTGTATCTGTATTCAAACATACGCGCCACTGACTAAAGCGCTTCATGGTTTTAGCCGTTGGAGGAGAAGCCGAGCTTTGGCGCGGCGCGAACAACGTCACTTCGCTCTGAACACCAGACAAAGTCAGTCGCTATTCTGTATCGTCGGCTTATTTACTGTAATTTGTATAAAGTACATAATAAAAATGTATCAAAACTCTTACAATTTTCTTCAGTAATTAACCAAAACTTTAGTTGAAAATACGTTTATTTTGACGTTTTCATTTTTACTTCAGAACTTCCACTTTAGTCCTGTCGTAACTATGTTTTCTTTTATTTTCTTATTGTCTAATTTTGATGTTTTTCTTTGT
The DNA here is from genome assembly GCF_040954645.1 of Diabrotica undecimpunctata. NCBI lineage: Eukaryota > Metazoa > Arthropoda > Insecta > Coleoptera > Chrysomelidae > Diabrotica > Diabrotica undecimpunctata. Next base: position 108,878,534 of record NC_092803.1, read on the forward strand.
AATCTTGAGCTAGTTTTTCAGCTTATTTTTATTGTTTAACATCTCATTTTAAAAATCTATAATATCTAGACGGATCTGTTTAAGCTCTACAAGTATTGTTGGGGATCTAATCATTTACCTCTTGTATTTTGTTAGTAGGGGCGGCGCTAAGATTCAATCCACCCCAACAGTTTAGAGACTTACCCCTACCTATCCTTGCTTACCAGTAGTACCTAAATTTTGATGTTTTTCTTTGTAATCTTGAGCTAGTTTTTCAGCTTATTTTTATTGTTTAACATCTCATTTTAAAAATCTGTAATATCTAGACGGATCTGTTTAAGCTCTACAAGTATTGTTGGGGATCTAATCATTTACCTCTTGTATTTTGTTAGTAGGGGCGGCGCTAAGATTCAATCCACCCCAACAGTTTAGAGACTTACCCCTACCTATCCTTGCTTACCAATAGTACCTAAACTAATCTTGATGATGAATCATTCTCGTAGAACTTAAGAATTGATGTTTATGTAAAATTAACCTTTGTTATAACTGATTTTGTTATTAATGTTAGTATCTAAATTTTAAAACTTTATTTACCGCCTAAATATAATTAATTGAAATTATTTCGCGATTTAACACTTAGTATTTAAGTTTATTATAGCTGAAAAATAAAACAATTTTCTATATACATTTTCAACGATAAAACTAAAGCAATGATAATCAGCAACATTCCAATATAAACTACTGTTTCTGCATAAAGGGTAAAACTTTAGGGGGAGTTCAGAATTTCACATATTTGGGATGCAACTTGAACGAGAATTGGAATCACTCTAGAGAAATTTACTTTACAATTCTACATTTTAAAATACAATTTATGATTAAAATAAATCAGAACTTTCTACGACCAGAGTCCGAATTTACCAACCATTTCTGAGTTTGGACCGTGTCTTTTTGAGTGATCCGTATGTGGGTCCATTTCGCTACCCTTGTTAGCTTCTTGAGAACACGGAAACACTATTGTGTCACGGTAATTCAAGTACTTGATGGGACCATATGGGAAAAGTTAAACAGGGATTGGTTTAAATTTATATTTTAAACGAATAATGTAATTAAAATGGGTATACGGAAATTAACTTGGGCGGGGTTGTGCTAGCATTTTGCATACAGCGATTATCTAGAGAGTACAATCCAATATACCTTAAGCAATAATAACATCCCGCATGAAAGTATCAAATTGAACTATTAATCTAAAAATATAATAATTTATATTATCGTTAAACGAAATAGGGTCATTTCGCACTAAAAATCGGGGTGAACAAAACATTAAATTTAGGTACGAGCATATGAAAATTTTTAACTTTACGTCAACTGTTAGCAGTCAAGTATATTATTAAATTTTAAAAAGAAACCGTTATAGCTAATTCTTTTCAAAATTTACTTCCAATAGATCTTCCAAGTTTTACCAAACGAGGGATTTTTCATGGGTGAGACTGCCATTACTGGGTAAAAGAAAACATGCGTGCTATTAAAGATACACATTGTCGGCATGGGTTTAAACTCAATATGTGATGTGGCATTCTAAGGGAGCCAAAATTGAGTCGTTTGATGTTGTAAACTCTTGTTTATATATGAGATTATTGATAACAAATACAGGACCATTCCAGAATGAGATAACTAGAACTGTAACTAGTTATAGAAGAGTAATTATCAGGGCCATGTATTCTTCCTCCAAATTTAAATGGAGATTTTTTTGCAAAATACTTTTAGTTATATTTTGGATGATAGGCCACTGTATGTAAAAAGACAAAGTATATATGCTATATATATGCTCGTATAGCATAATATAAAATAATATTCGTTGTCCAAAATTATGCCGTTTTGCCGATTTTGATAATAATTTATAAATATACAGTAAAATGATTAGCAAAAAACGAAAAAAATAAACACATTTTGGTCCAAATATCGTGTTTCTAGTCTACGTCCAAATATTCACCCTGTATAATTTTAATTTTTCAAGAAATATGTATGTATTTTACTAAAAACTGCCCTTTTAATTATTTGACCTGAACAAGTTCTTATAATAATTTTAATCATTTTTAAGGTGCTAGTTTATGAGAGATCAACTGGTAAGATGGTAACTGGAAATAAAGTTCCGAGTGCCGCTAATCTGGATCAGTGGCTCAAAGAACATCCAGGATTCGAAGCTGTTAGGTCAGGAAACGTTAAAGAAGTCGTGACTCCAAAGGTAAGTTTTATTTTTGGTTTTTGTATTTCTCCTTACTGTTACTTATGTATTTAAATAAAATATTTATATATTAGTCTTTCCTTTTATTCCTATAAACCTATAATACTACTATAGGATTGCACTATAATAGAACAAGTGTCCTTGCAGCCGGTTTGAAACTAAATGATGAAATTAAAACACATTTCTATATCCGTAACTAATGACAGTCCATAACACAAAAACAATCAATCTTTGCGAACCGAACTTGCGATCGACGATGTGAAATAATTCGAAGTCGTGGAGTAAAATTTTATTGGTAGCTAATAAAATAAGTAATTTCAAACAATGACTTAACGCAACTTGAGTGCTACAGAAATTCAATTCGAACTACGAAATTATTTCAAAAGAATGTAGCAACTGATCCAATTCTACCGGAAGGTAAATAACCTCATAATTAAAGGATAGATGTGTATTATTATTAAAATAGGTAAACAATTATGTAGGTATATGGTACGTTAAAATTAATAACAACAATGTTGCAAAATATTTGTATTCTACAAGTGAGGGGAGAAATGTAATGGAAGGATGAATGTCATTAAAAAGGTGTAGAAATATTTTCAAAGTATAGAGTTGGTTACATCTAAAATGCAGAATAATGCCGTAGAAACTGTGGAAAATTGTGATACTTATTCAAAATTGCAATTCTAACAGTCATACAGTCGTGAATTTGAAGAAACTGTGCCGAAGTTTTGAGTAACAGTTTATCTGAAAAGCTACCGTACGTGGATCTGAAAACAGTTTTAAGAGAAGAGGCTTTAATTTTTGACTGTATAGTCTTCACATACAATACCCATTTTGTCATTTTGATGATGAAAATAAAGGAAAATCATAAAGGTAAGCATAGTCATATCACACTTTGTTTACAATAAATTTTGGAGAAATTCTCTTCGTTCGTTTGAAAACATATCTTTTCAGGAACCAATTTAGTTGTATCTAGAAACATTTCAGATTAATTATTGGTCTGTTTTTACCGTAAATAACTAATTATATCTGCTAAACTTGCTATATAAATAAAAAATATATCTAAACAATTTTTATACAATGTTTTACTAAACCACAATTGAATTGAAAATAATTGTTATTATATGTCGGAACTTGTTCCAGCATATTTTTCTTCGAGAGCATTCTGAATTTTACAACAGATGCACCACTCATTCTAAACTATGTTCACAGACAAGTGAAGTCTGCGTACGAAACGTTTTGACAAAGTTCTAGACATTAATTAAGAAATCAGGAATTGGGAGTCTAATTATACAAAGCTACACACAAAATATAGGACATGTAGATAATAAGAGAAAGACTGGTATTATCAAGCATCCCTTACAGAGGAGTAAAAATTAGATTACTACAAATATGTAAAGAAAAGACGAAGTATATGCCAGTCTTAAATAAATATAACGAATATTTTATAAAAATTAAACAGTAGATATTAAAAGAAGTAGAAAGAATTAAATACTTATTATTGTATTCGAGATTTGAGGCCTTCGCGCGGTTGACAATGAAAAACACTCCCTCCCTCTCATTATTTCACTCACACTGAGTACATTGCATTAAAATTGCGTTAAAATCTCATACGACAATGCACAAATTGGTTTTTCCAAACAACAATCTATTATTAGAAACTCGGAAAATTTATTGCAGTACACAAATTAGATCTAATCGATAATCATTAGAGGAAATGTGTCTAAAGAAAACTTTGATAAGTATATAACTAGTTTATTTGACCTGTAGTTATTTATAAACTCAAGGCGTGAGGTGCTATCTATTGTGTAACAGTTACGACATGAAATTTATACTTCTATATAGATAAAAAGTCATAATAATTTAATACACAAATAAATTCGCAGAAAAAACTAAAATGAATGTATGTGGGTATCATAACATATAGGACTTTGTTTTCTCGTCGTGATTGTTGATCTCTACATTTTTGGCATTTATCATATCTCGTTCGTTAAATTTCTTTGATGCAATTAATAAGAATATAATTTTCTTTCAGGCTGGAAACTTGGCACAAACAAAACTCAAACTAGTGAAAAATACAACAGATCATGGAGTGTCCCTAGCCGTCCAGAAAAAGGGGGTAAATGTGGGGGTTATTAAGCATTCTCCGAAACAACAGCAGTTACACCAACAAGTGAAGTCTGCACTCAAAGCCTCTCTTCTAGGATCAAAGCCATCTCCCAACAAAACACCGCCACCCATCAAGGAGTCCCCTAAACCGAAGTTCGTAAAACCAGAACTCTTGAAAAGTCCTCCAGTAACACCGAACAAGCCGAAATTAGTTCAGACTACTTTGGTCAAAACTCCCCAAACAAGTTCCGAGAAGAAACCGAAAACGCCGGTTAGCGTAAAGGAAAGGGAACGAAGTTCGAGTATTACTGGGAAAGAAAAAACTAAAACTCCCAGGCAAAGAAAGGTAATACAAAATAGCTTAATGTGTACAATATTTGTTATATGTTAGTGTTTATAGTTGCGAATCAGTTGAAGATGAAGACTTCACACACACACACGCAGTGATCAACCCTGCACATAGGAACATGTGTATACCAATGTAAGAATGGGATCCACATGTCCGAAGATCAAACCGGTCACACTTCGCTAGTCGAAGTGGTACCTATCTGACCCCCAGGTTTTTCCACCACCCCTCCTCATCGTGTGACTTACGTGAGGAGGCTTATGATCTGAAATTTACTTAAGATGCCCTGGGTAATAGGACATCCTCGGTTTTTAGTGAATGTGGTTATGCCACCTAACTGTAGGAGTAGCCACATCTAGGCTATTCTCCCTAGGAGATGAAGACTTATCTACGTCAGGAATACAGAGATACAAAATATATTGTATTCAAACGCTTGATTTATATATACACTTGCGAACAAAAAAAAATAGATTCACCTGGTGAATTGTGTTTTATTCTCAGCAATTTTACTTTGTGTTCATTTACATTAAAACAACTTATATAAAAAAGCATTTTTCTGTTGTGCGACTTTCAGAAATACCTGAAACTTGCTAACGCGTTGTAGAATTATCCACTTTTTATAGAATATATGAAGTTGTCGGGAATCTTACCAGTTATTTATTAAAAGTTGACCTCTGAGTACACACGCCGATTTGTAGTAGATAAATATTTTATTTTTGCATACAATGGGACAGATTCATGGAGACTTGAGCTGCAGACTCTGTAGCAGAGGATCTGAAACAGTCAACCATATCGTATTTATTAGATCGCAAACCGCAAAACCTTTTCGGAGACTACCGAGTGACTCCAAAAACATATGGTACCGATCCTCTAGAGCTGTATAAGCTGGCACAATGTTAGAGTCCTGAAACGACTACATAAAAAATATAACAGTATAGAAAACTGAAACGAAACATTTATTTAGATGAGACCTAATTTGATACTCATGACACCGTGAAAAAAAGCTTATCGACCATCCAGCACCGACACTTTTGCAGTTTTAGATCCGTCTCTGAACTAAGTATAACCCTGCAGTCTGGGTCGCGTGTTTCCTCTGTCCCATCCTCTGGTGAGCAAAGGTCCTTTTGGAAAGGTACTTTAAGCCTATATCTAGGTACCGCATGGTGAGAAATCATCAAATCGGTATCCTTGATTGCATTATGATTTTACTATGTCAAGATCTAACCGTTACGTTTGTGAAGACCTCAGATAGTAAATAACAATCGGAGACAGAATTCGTTTTTAAAACGTTTATTTCTATCTAAATAGACAGCATAAAAATCATTTCGTTATTCCTATTTTATAAAAATTCTATATGTACAAGTTCAGCTTTAAAAGGATGGTGTAACGATATTTGGCCCGTGAATAATAAGTCAACGATGGGGAATTAATCAGGAGTTACATTCATTTCTCAGCGGGAAATCAATGTCTACGGGAAGGAATGTCTGATTCAACCCATCACACGGTATGAGAAGTTCGGTAGCTACATTCAGCGCACCGATAGGAGGAGGAATTATCACTTTCGTTCAACTAACCAAAACGATAGAATTCAGCGCACCTGCTCCAGTAAGTAGTTAGATATTCTTCGTTCAACATAGAAAGAATGCCGCCAGTGGCGGTATAAAATCATGTTTTGTTAAATACATGGACGTACTCTAAACGATAAGAGTATATTATCGTCACACGTTGCTTAGGTTTTCTCGCAGTCGATTCTAGGCTCCCCTTTATAACTATGTATAAAGGAGGGATGTACAGTAGGGACTCCATAACTGCTGTTTTTATGCCCCTCATAGCCCCTGTGATTCCAGGACAAGCAAGTCTTTGCACCTTGCGTAGTTTTAGGATGGTACTTTTTTGCTGTATCTTTGGCCACCATACCACTGATGCATATATAATGGTTGGTTTTACCATCATGTTATAAATCCAATATAACACGTCTGATTTAAATCCCAAATTTTTCCATAAGTGCGTCTTGCTACCAATAACATAGTTACCGATCTATTGGTTATTCGTTCTATCTGCTGATTCCATGTAAGCCTCATGAATACTTATCTGAGGGTCCTTTGAGACAACTTTGTCGAGTCTTGGCATTTCTATAGTCTGTTCCATCTCCTCACAATGCCTTCTCCACGATTCTCTTTTTGCTCTTCTCAGCTCCTTATTATATTCAGTCTGAGCGTTGCGATAATAGCCCCACTCACATGATCTTTTGGCGAAATTAAAATTTCGTCCAACTTCTCTCCTTTTATTTGCAGCGTTGTCATTCGATCTGCGTACTTTTCTATTGGAATTCCTCATTATCTCCGTACAATTGTCTTCGATTACTGAAATGACAACTCTTGAAATTATCCGGTGGCCATTGTATGTCCAGTGTGATTTATCGTTCCTTTAATCTTGCCTAAACAATATTCCAGGTCTATTTGATATGCTTCCTAGTTTGTCTTACGAGGGTTTCGATAAGTTTCCTTGATATGCTCATTGTCTAATATTTCAAAACAGACGTGTCGATGTTTTAAACAAGAAGACATCTCATCTGACAAATGCCATTTTTTAGAGTTCCAGTCATGTGGGTCGTGCCCACTGATATATCAATTATCTCCTTTCGTTGTGAAGTCACAAAAGTTAGTTCGATTCATGCATTTAGTATGTCAAATCATATTCCATAACAAGCTGTATTAATGACTTACCTCTTTCATTGGTATCTGTACTGCCCCAGGTCACATAGTGTGCATTCGCATTAATTGCAGTTCACTTTTCCTGCAGTCTTTCACCAGCTGTTCCAACTCCCTTGGTGGTGGTTGTTCAGGATCATCATATGAGAGATATGTTAATCCGAAAATTCTCTGAGAATCCCTGGAATAAAGATTCATTAACGGCAGTGTTTTGATATGTCGTTTGACTATTATACAGGTCCTCGAGGCTTCGGTACATCGGCTATATATAAGCCCTCCACCAATGCCCAATAGACCTTATTTTACCTTTGTAAACCTTGTAAACATCTTGTGTAAAAGCTAAATCGAACCTTGTCGATATTGTTCTGACCGAAATATGTACCGACTATATTACATGTCTATTAGATGCGAAGAGTATCTTCTTAATATGGTATACGCCATTTTGAGCAAAGGCAACTCCTTTGCGTATATTTGTGTTGGTATCATTAAGTGTACACTGATATGCGGGACCTACAGTTTAACGTCGACTCCGAAGGACTAAGTGTAGAGCAGCTGCACTAGACAGATTACGATTTTGTGGTTTGTCATGGCCTTACAAACGGCGGCGGCGACCTAAGCTATACCTTTTGATTTTTGTACTCGGGATCGAGCCCTCCTCATTCGGCACCAAAGGCGGATACACTCACTTCTAATTTACCTGGACTACAAAATCATCATTTTGGCTTTACAACCCTGTGTGTAAAATACGCCGAGCACGTATTTCCATATTTCTCATATCTTCATCTATGTTATCTAGGAATCTTGTTCTGTTCTGAAGCTATTTTCTTGTGACATTTTAAAGTAATTACTATTTAAATGGGAATAAGCCACAATTGTGGCTTATTCCCATTTAAATAGTAATTAATCTTGTTCTGGGTCTTCTTCTTTGACCAATAGGTCTATCAAGGAGCGTTTTTCTAGCTGGGTCGGTTTGCTCCATCCGCATTACATGGCCTACCCACCTCAGACGTCCTATCTTAATGTGTTTTACGATATCTGGTTCCTGGTATATTCTATAAAGTTCGAAGTTGTGTCGTCTTCTCCAAACACCATTTTTATTTACCGCTCCATAGATTCGCTTTAGTATTTTCTTTCTAAACATCCTAACATGTTTTCATTTCTTTTTGTTAAAGTCCAGGTTTCTGAACCATATGTTAGGACTGGGCGTATTATTGTTTTGTAGAGTTTTACTTTTGTATTTCTTGATATAACTGTAGATTTAAAAAGGAGATTAAGCCCAAAATAGCATCTTTTAGCCGTGCAAATTCTGCGGTAGTGTCATTTTCAGTATTGACGAGCGTTCCCAGGTATACAAATTCGTTAACTGCTTCGATTACGTCGTTTTCTATAACAAGTGGCCGTAGTATTTGTGGTTGCGTACCTATTTTCATGTATTTCGTTTTATTGGTGTTTATTATTAAACCCATTTTTGTAGCCGTTTTCTTTAGTGCTACGTACACCTCTCGTGCTGCGTTTTTCGTTCTCCCAACAATATTGATATCATCAGCATATGCTAGGATTTGCACAGATTTGTTATATATTAAACCGGTAGTTGTGATTTGTGACGTACGTATTACTTTTTCCAGAGCTAGATTGAATAGTATACAGGAGAGTGGGTCTCCCTGACGTAGCCCGTTATTTGTTTTAAAAGGTTCAGAGGAGTTCCCCTGGATTCGTACTCGTGCATTCAACTTTTTCAAGGATTAGTTTGGTTAGACTTACCAACTGATTTGGTACTTCTAGGTCTATCATTGCTCTAAACAATTCTCTTTTATTTACAGAGTCGTAGGCTCTTGCAGTCTTGTAGGCTTTTGTAGTCGTGGACCACAAAACATAATTCTAATATGCATCAAACTTTTCGTGATACTTATTTGAAAGTTTGTGCGAATTACTATTTCTTTTAAAATATTATTAGTAATAAATAGGTTCCAACACTCAGCAGCTGTTTTGGCTTTTTATTCAACAGGTCTCACGTCTTACCTTTCTCTTGCAATATTTTCCGACCTAATACGTACAATAGACCTATTTGGTATTGTGAACCATTTCTTTTCATTTTTTCGCATTACCAACGCTATCAGTCATTCAGCTCCTGCTCTATCTCACTTTCAAATATCTTGATGGCTACGCCAGAAGAACTGGCTTTAGCTTTTTCTAAAAGACGTAACAATCTGCGTTGGTTATCTTGTTGCTTTGGACTCTCATTGATCTACCAGCGGTTACATTATTAGGTTTAAATAAATTGATGATGTGTTTAGCAATTAATGAAGTTTGTTTCGTCATTGATATCTCATTGTAGTTTAGATTCCAATGAAAATCATATTTCTATTATTTTTAGGATAGCACAAAAGACAGGGAAGAAACAACTCCTCAAAAACCTCAGGAAAATATAAGAGAAAACGTCCAAAAAACCGTATTTGAACAACTGACGAACCGTTTGAAAGGTGTTAATGACCTAAAATTATCCGAAGAAGAAGTCAAATCAATATCGGTGGAGATCGAATCTCAGCTGTACAAATGTTTTGGAGATACAGGTCAGAAATATAGAAACAAATATAGGAGTTTAATTTTCAATATAAAAGATGTTAAAAATCAAACTTTGTGGAGACGAATATGCGAGAAAAACATAACTCCGTATGAATTGGTAAGATTTAAGATTATTTTCTCTGATTTCTAACTTGATATAACGTTTCTGATCTATTTTAGGTTAGGTTGTCAACGGATGATATGGCCAATCAAGAATTAGCACAGTGGAGAGAAAAGGAAGCCAAACATCAATTGGATATGATTAAAAAATCTGAGTTGGAGTTGCTAAATTGTAATCGACAGTATGTACTCAAGACACACAAAGGTACACATAAGTATACTTATAATACTACTTTTGATTTAAAAACTTTGATTTTGATTTCGTTTCCTCCCTATGTTCAACCTTCTGATTTCGTGTGGATCCATCTTTTCCAAATTATTATATATCTAAATATATAAAGTTACACGCATGTTGATACATATGCTATCATTTGATGATAAACTAGGCGCAAAACAAATCGAGACACAAATATTTTTGCTCACACTTAAGTCACCTACTAGAGCATGCATTGAAATTCTTCTAGTCATATATTGACATAAAAGTGAGGTTAAATTTTTTCTGTCGATGTTACGTTAGGTTTCGCATTTTTTCCATCTAATTTGATTTTTATATTCCTATTTTTTTGTAAATTTATATATATATATATATATATATATATATATATATATATATATATATATATATATATATATATTGTAATGACATTAAAGTCATCATCCTATCTTTTTCTTTTTTTTGTCGTTTCTTCATTCATTAATAACGAGTCAACTGGTTACGAATTTTTGACAATTTTGCAAAGTTGGCATCTTTGGTAACTCAAGTTTTTTCTTGGTGGAATGCAAATTTTAACTAAGAAATTTTTTGATTAAGCAAAAGTTACATAAGATTTTACTTTACGTTGGTGGAACCGGACGTAATTCTCCAAAGGTTATGGATTTCTTGTCATTTCTCAATGAATATAAACGTTTACCTCAACCAACTACTAGTTGATTGCTTTCGATACCTTTTTATCCTGCTATGTAAAGAAGAATTGTAGCTGTGCTTTTTGTTTGTTATATTCCATGATACTTCTTAACATCGTTTTCACACTGTTTTTTTTTTTCTTCGTTGTCGTCATTTCAGAAACAAATTTGGCTGTCAACATGAGAGTATCGCTTCTGTTATTACATTTTTTAAGTTTAGTTTAATAAAACTTTGTTCTTGGTGTTTTAATTTCCCATCCGGAAATGGTTTAAAAAAATTTTCGAAATAAAAATTGTAAATAATATAAAACTTGTAAATGCTGTTAATTTCAATGGCTGTAAATGAAATATTGATAATTCAGACTTACTTGGTCGCGATTTTCGAGGCATCAGCCATGTTTACACTTCTAGTCTAGCCTTGAAAAGTATTGTTATATCCTCGATTGATATTAAATTCTGCTCTTGTTGTGCTTATTGTTAGTTGTGTGGTGTGTTATTGTGGATTTTAGATTATGTGTCCCTGACATGCTATTATTTCATTGGTGTTGATATTTTCTTATTCATAACTTCTTTTAGTATCGGTAATCAGATCTTGCTCATTCTATCAATGAGTTTGCTTGATTTAGTCAGATGATGGCTGATTTCTTAATTTTTATGTTTATACTGTTTCTTTCAAAATTATTGAAGTATCTTTCCATTGGATTCTGTTCCAAGTATTTTTGGGTCTAAGATCTATCAAATTCTCTGTTTTTAAGGCATATTTCAAATGCTCACATTTATTGCCATAACTCAAAACGGAAATTTCATGGTATAGGTTTTGAAGATTAGGATCTATCCATGGAAATTTTATAGTAACCGATCAATGAAAGTAATAAATTTTATTGATCTCATGAGAATCATAGAAAATGGCAAAAATCTCGCAATGTTTATTAATTTAACACCTTTATAAAACTGAGTTATTTGCGGCAAAACACAAAAATTGCATAGAAAAACTGCACTCTTTCTTGACCTTTAAAACGCATTTTGATTTTTGTCGATAAGACACTCTGATCAAAAGTCACTCTGCTACGTGAAAAGAAACGTTCGTGCTACACAAAAAGGGCTAATAAACATTTTTATTTAAAATTATCTCAGCTACATTTTTTATTTGAAACATTTTTTTATACGGCGTACAGATTTTTGATAAATAGATTTTTAACCCAATATATTTGGGTTTTTAATTTTATTTCAGAACACCTTTCCTCGGAACGTCGTAACTCTTTCATCTTTAAATAGCTATCGATCGGCAATATTTCCGGGTGTGTTAATATTCCCCTTTCAGGCCAAAGCTCAAATACCGACACTTCACTGATAAACAAATTCGCATCCTCAAATCGCCAACTTTACACATTCCAAGTACCGGCCAACATGTATATGTGTTGTCTCAGCATTATTCAGATTATTATTTTTAGAATATTTTACAGTTGCGTTACTAATAAAAGATAGTATGATAGATACTTCTCTTAAAAATGACTTCCTACAGTTAATACTTATATTAAGAATGGCTTCCTATGTATTCTTCCTGTGTATATATATATATATATATATATATATATATATATATATATATATATATATATATATATATATATATATATATAGGCACAAAGGTGTCATCTTTACAAATAAACTCGTCTGGAACAATTGGAGATTTTGTATTATTTTGTAGAATCTGTCGGCTTTACCTACCGAAACCTATATTAGACACAGTTTTGTGATATTAATAAAATACATATCTCAACTCTGTTAAACAGTAGTAAAAGTCATTTGTACACCCCATATTGTACACTCCAATTAACGTTGTATTGGTGTACTGGTTGTTTAATGTAAATTATTGTTCTTACTACACAGTACTAAACTTACGTAAAAATCCTATAAATTTTATTTTCTTGATAATATCAAAATAATCAAAGTATTAATAAAATACAGATCGCAACTCTGTAATCAGTAGTAACTGTCATTTTTACTCCATAAATTAATTATTAAGAATTGGTGTACTTGTTCAATTATTTAATGTGACATATTGTTCTTTCAGTACTAAACTCAAATAAAAAAAGCTATAAATTGTACTTTATTGACAGTATCAAAATAATCAGTAAAGTTACATTTTTCACAACATACAGATTGAACGAATTTAAAACGGAACATACGAAATCAATGTATTTCGGCTCAACTCCGCTCTAGGTGGTTGGCCAACAAAAGGTTGTCAAATAATTATATTATAAAAATCCAATACTTCAGCGGGCTACTGGATTCGGAACTCATTCAAGAACAAGTCAAAACTCCACCCAAATAGGTTGCCTAGAATCACTGAAAAACTAGACTTAAAAAGCAGTTATTATGCTGTCAATCCACTTATCGCTTCCTTATAGTCCAAGAGATAGGGCCGAATTTATAATGTTAACTATTAAATATTTTTGGTATAACAAATAGTAATTTTACTTATTTTTTATTACAATAAAAAGGTTTTTAAATTTACATTGCATAAATAATGATTGTTCAGATATAAGAAAAATTTGATTTATTATTACATTAATAATCAAATACAAAATATATTATTTCTATTTATCAATAGGTAAAATTCAAATTGTAGAATTCCTTTAACATTTTATAAATAATTATTAATAAAAATCAATTTAATAGTGGAATTATCAATTTTTTAAGTTTTGAAATTTACTTTGTAGATATTTTCAATATTTTTTTGACGTGACAACGTCTTAAATTAGGTTGTGGCTCGGAGTCATTCATGAAAAAGTGTAACGCCCGCTCACGTCTGTTACAGTGAGTCACCGAACGAGAGAGAGGCCCGCCAGACCGGCGAATGCCTTGCGTCTCTCTCCCACTCAAACATGATCGGTCCGCTGCGCGCGCAGCACTAGAGAATTAGGCGCGTTGAATCGGTGCGTGCTTCCGTGCTTGTGTCTCTGTCTTTCTCGAGCGTTCTTGGCGTTCAAGACACATTACAGCAGAAACACTTCCTTTCATTTCATATTTCTCCTATCATCGTCCTATCCTCAACAAAATCACTCAAATAGAAATTAGTTAAGTTTAAGTTTACATGTACAATGTTTTAGTAAACAAAATATATTTCTATAGTTAAAATTTGTGCAATTCTTATTTTCATTCAATTCCTTGTTCCTATTGTGCAATTTAATAATATTCATATCAATAAATATTCTACCGAGAAAAAGACGTTGTCACGTAAAATCTTCGCCCGTAAAACCGACTTTACAGGCAACCGATTTTTTTTTTAACTTTCAAGTTGATTGAATTTTTTTTCATTAGTTAATTATAATTTTACAAATTCTGTTTGGACATTAATTTTGCATCATTATTATTTTAAAATATTAAAATAATAATGATGCGCGTTCATTTAGATCAGTAATTCTAGACGCATGCGCTAAATGTAATAAGTATCAAGATGCTTTTATTCAACTTCGATTTGCTGACTTCGATTGTAATGAAGTTTTTGAAACCTTAGTCACTTATATGGAACAGGACTGACGAGAACAATTCCAAAAAGAAAAGTAAACGATGTCAGATTTTTACTATTTAACCGGCAGTATAAGTTGCATGATGTGAACGAGCCTTAAAAAAAAACTAAAAAATTTCGATGCTTCAAGCTTACCACCATGTCAAGATGAATTACACCAACATCTACTGCGAGCTCATTATATTTCAAATATTTGGACAAATGCTCATAAAAAAGTACCAACAGAATTGATTGTTGAAGAACATGGTTGGGAGTTTGAAGATGAAACATATAAATTCAAATGGTTTAGTGGACCTCAGATGCCAGAATCAGTTCGAGAAGTAGTGATTGAAAATGAAGCAGATAATGAATGTGATATTATTGAAAGTAAAAGTGACGAAGATTATGAATGTGATAACATCAATGAGAGTGAGAAAAATGACGAAGTTTTTCTAAATTTTTTTTTCTTATCGGAAAAATCGTTTGAAAATTTTTGGAAAAAAATCATGGTATAACTTACAGAAAATTGAAAGGATTCTACAAATTAGATTTTACCTCAAAAAATTACGAAAATTTTCATTTACGGAAATTTTTTTGGAAAATTTTGAGGAAAACTCTACTTGACGCTTCTCAGAATAGTAACAGCAGTGAGCATACAAATTTTCAAATCAATCGGTATAAAAATATCATAATAAAATCAGTTTGAAAATTGTTACCGAGACCTAAAATGCGCAGGCAAGTGGTACATTTGACCCCGTTTTGTGGC
Source organism: Diabrotica undecimpunctata (assembly GCF_040954645.1). NCBI lineage: Eukaryota > Metazoa > Arthropoda > Insecta > Coleoptera > Chrysomelidae > Diabrotica > Diabrotica undecimpunctata. The sequence goes on from NC_092803.1 coordinate 108,893,783, forward strand.
TCTCTGTACCAACCCAGCTGTCCGCCCTTTTGGATTTAGAGTTTTTAGGGGCTAAATAATAAGCCATGAAAATGGCGGACATATTACTTATCGTTAATTTTTCCCCAAAAAATTGCAACTTCACCCCTGTCCGCCACCCCTTATGTATCCACTCTCGCGCCCGCCCTTTGGGATTTCGTCTAGTTATACCAAGATCTTACTCTGGGCAAATTTTCAGCCATATTATCGATCGTTAATTTTTCCGAAAAAAATTTCAACTTCATCCCTGTATAGCCACCCCCTGTACCACGAGGGACGTCCGCCTGTAAGGCAAAGTCTTAACCCAGATACAATGAATATATTCCAATAGAGAAATGTCATATTACTGATCAGTTCAAAATTTCGGCTCTATCTCTCCGACTATTAGGCAAACTCCTCTTTCCTTTAAAGGAGACAGATAGTTGAACGATATTTTATACAATGTCTATCACCGGGTATGTATTTATTTTTGTCCAAGTTTTATATTGGTCCACTATTTCAAATGCAGTTCAAACAGACATATATTAAATTGTATGTTCCGTTTTAAATTGGTTCAATCTGTATGTCTACCTAATTATATGAATGCTCATTAAAATTCGTGTAGGTTTCAAAGCATGTGTTTAATTAAGCAAATTCTAAGCAGTTTGTTGTGCTTTGACAGTGTAGGAATCTAATCGGTGATTTGTAACGAACATAAGAGAAATAAATATTTGATACCTATGTACAGCATTCTGTTGAACAATGGAGAAATTTTCCATTTATTATATTGCTGCAAAAACAATTTACTAAATCTTTTACACAAAAATTATTGTTTTGCAACAATAAACTTTTTTTGAGATATTTTTTGTTTTACAACTGCGCTTACATGCATTGCACCATTATTTATGACGTCATTGACGTGCAGCGATAATTATTTTACGATTTTTGTTTGTAGGTGAACAAGTGGTAGAAGATGACCACGGTAATAAAGTTGATAATATTGAAATGATTAAGAGCTTAACCGAAGGTTCCACTTTGGACTCTGGAGAATCAAATAGGGATACCTCTAAAGAACGTGATAAAAAGAGTGCAAAACATAGCCACAGGGATAGAGATCGAAATCGCAGCAAAGACAAGGAGTACCGAAGTCACCGATCTTCTAGCAGGGACAGGTAAATCTAAACTATTGTATAAATTACTCTATTTTTTATTTTCTTCTGTCTTATTCTTTATTTTTGTATTTTTGAGACAAATAAAGGTTATTGTGTGATTACAACTGAAAAGTGTATATCGATTGTTAGAAATTTATACACTTTAGAGAAAACACAATGCAATCTGTACGTGTTTGTTTGCCTGTAGTTATTTGCTATGCTAGTGCGAACAGGGAGTCCCATCGCTTACGATATTTTGTTGATTCAAAGACGAGTTCTGGATTTAACCTACTTCATAACCAGATTTTATGCAGTATATACCATTTTCCAATTATCGTATTTTTATGTACTTATATGCCTATTATCTAATATATATATATATATATATATATATATATATATATATATATATATATATATATATGAAAGTAAAAGATTGCATTTCATTTCAATCGGAACTCCACCATTGCTCTACACGTGTTTCGAGTTATTCAACTCATCATCAGGAGCACTTGTGGAAGTTCAACTGAAATGAAATGCAGTCTAGTATTTGGTTATTATAACCAAAATAACAGCCAGGTACGCTAGCAGCGACATCTATACGAAGTAACAAGAAGTCCAGAGACCTCTCTCTGATAGTAAATTAGGTGAACCGCAAATTCAAAGCCTCTTACTAGAGAGACTTTTAACGATGCTAGAAGTATCCTTTTACTTCAACATGCATCTACGATTCACCTTTGAAAATTACTATCTTTTTCGCTCTTTACGTAGAGAAAGACGTTTAAATGAAAGTAAAATGTATATATATGTATATATATATATATATATATATATATATATATATATATATATATATATATGAGCAATTCCAATACTTTTCACCCACTTTTGTGGGAGGGGTCTTCGGATTTGCTCCAAATTATAGTATATTATTATACCTTATGAAATAAGACTACATTTCAAATTTCAGCCCTCTAGGTACACTAGGGCCCGAGAAATCCCTTCTCAAAGGCACAAAAAGGCCCTTTTTAGCCTATATTCAAAAAGCTATATCTCGATGTCCTATAAACCGATTTTAATTTAGAATAGCTCATTTTTTTTTGTTATAACGTCAGCTATTTACAAAACAATTTTCAAAATCCTAGATCCCAAAATCCATTGTCGGGAACTAAATTAGTGCGGACGAAATTTAAAGATTTTGGTTATTTTTAAAAAATCATAAATAGTGAATGGGTAATTAGAAATACTTTTGATAGGTCTTTTTTGAAAGGTTTTTTTATTACCTTTAAAATGAGACTTGGTAAATTAAAATTTATTGAGTAGATTCAGAGTTAGAGCTGTTTGAAATTGATCATTTTCGTGAAAATCGCGTTTTTTCGAATTTTCAAGCTAGCAGCAAAAAAATCTTTGAACTTTTAGAGTAACGAAACTTGGTGTGATGATAGTTCTTCATATGTACAACAACCTGTAACTCTTTATTTTTGGTGTTTTAGCCATTATTGACCTTATCTAACTGCTTCAAAAATTGGAAAAATCGAGTATTATGCATTTAAAGTAAGCCAAAGTACTCGGCAGTTTTGGCATTCTTGAATCAATTTCATAATACTAACCCCTTTTTCTCAATATAGATAATAAAAGTACTTACCAAGAGCTTTAACTTAAGCGATGGTAGAATTCTCTGGGTGCTCGAAAACCAAAGTTTGAATTGTTAAAACGTTTTTTTATACTTCAGGGTATTAAGTCTGTGAAAAGTCGTTTTTGCCTATTAGTAAGTTTATGTAAAATTTTGAACAACTTTGATTTTGTAGCATATAGAAAACTTCTTTAGTCACTTTTCAAATCTATTAGCAATTGAAACAGTTTTTTAACCACAAAAAAAATGTACCGCCGAGCGGCCAAGAGTGTAAGGATTAATGCTAGTACGAATTCGTGGACGCATGTGTGCACAAATATTTTTTCTCTAATAATTTTTGGAATTCTAATAAATATAATAAGCTTACAATAGAGTTTTACCGTATTATTTTACAAAAATTGCTGAAAAAAATAATAAATTATAGTATATGAATTGAACCTGGCAGTAATAGTTACAAATTTGACACTGCCTAAAAAACTGTTTCCTAGGCGGAAAATAACAATTTCAAATTAAAGAATTATGATAACATTTTGTTATTATAAAGTTAAATAATTATAAATAATTGAAATTTTATTATTTATTTTTGTATTGCTGTGGTGGTACGATATAAATATTCTTATATTCTAATTAAGTTTAAAAATTTTCGTTTTACTGTTCATTTTGAGAATAAACATATCTGATAAAAAGTTTTCCAATGTGAACTAAAGCATAAATGCTATATACTAAAGCATATACTAATGCTATATACTAAAGCTGTATATACTAAAGCATAATGCATCTACTGTTCCACTCGGCATGTTTACATTATCCTAATAGATAGTGATATTTTTTCAATTTAAAAATTTTCATTAATAATTAAAATCATTCCCTATTGGCGATTCAAACAGTTTTTTAGGCAGTGTTAAACTCTATTGTAAGCTTATTATATTTATTAGAATTCCAAAAATTATTAGAGAAAAAGTATCTGTGCACACATGCGTGCACGAATTCGTACTAGCATTAATCCTTACACTCTTGGCCGCTCGGCGGTACATTTTTTTTGTGGTTAAAAAACTGTTTCAATTGCTAATAGATTTGAAAAGTGACTAAAGAAGTTTTCTATATGCTACAAAATCAAAGTTGTTCAAATTTTTACATAAACTTACTAATAGGCAAAAACGACTTTTCACAGACTTAATACCCTGAATTATAAAAAAACGTTTTAACAATTCAAACTTTGGTTTTCGAGCATCCAGAGAATTCTACCATCGCTTAAGTTAAAGCTCTTGGTAAGTACTTTTATTATCTATATTGAGAAAAAGGGGTTAGTATTATGAAATTGATTCAAGAATGCCAAAACTGCCGAGTACTTTGGCTTACTTTAGATGCATAATACTCGATTTTTCCAATTTTTGAAGCAGTTAGATAAGGTCAATAATGGCTAAAACACGAAAAATAAAGAGTTACAGGTTGTTGTACATATGAAGAACTATCCTCACGCCAAGTTTCGTTACTCTAAAAGTTCAAAGATTTTTTTGCTGCTAGCTTGAAAATTCGAAAAAACGCGATTTTCAAGAAAATGATCAATTTCAAACAGCTCTAACTCTGAATCTACTCAATAAATTTTAATTTACCAAGTCTCATTTTAAAGGTAATAAAAAAACCTTTCAAATAAGACCTATCAAAAGTATTTCTAATTACCCATTCACTATTTATGATTTTTTAAAGATAACCAAAATCTTTAAATTTCGTCCACACTAATTTAGTCCCCGACAATGGATCTTGGGATCTAGGATTTTGATAATTGTTTTGTAAATAGCTGACGTTATAACAAAAAAAATGAGCTATTCTAAATTAAAATCGGTTTATAGGACATTGAGATATAGCTTTTTGAATATAGGCTAAAAAGGGCCTTTTTTGTGCCTTTGAGAAGGGATTTCTCGGGCCCTAGTGTACCTAGAGGGCTGAAATTTGAACTGTAATCTTATTTCATAAGGTATAATAACATACTATAATTTGGAGCAAATTCGAAGACCCCTCCCACAAAAGTGGGTGAAAAGTATTGGAATTGCTCATATATACTATTTAATGGACAAAATTTTTGTTTTCCAAATAATTTAAGTCACACAATACAGTTTTAAATTTTTTTTATAAATCACCATAAATTCTGCTTGTTTTTATTTATCAACACAATTATTTTATTTTTATATTTGAATTATTAAGAACTTTTGGTAAAGTAGTTTCTAAAACTCTTATTTTAGAGATAAAGAGAGGAGCAGACGAAAATCTAGGAGTCGTGATCGAAAACACAGCGATCGAAAGAAACGATCTAGATCGAAAGAGAGAGATCGACACAGGAAATCATCACACAAATCATCAAGACACAAGAGAGATATAATTTCGACTACTGAAAAATTGGATAAAAAATCCAAGGAAATTCTCGAACAATTAGTTGATAATAAGATAGTGCCACCGTTGGAAGATAGGTTATGGAAACACGTGCCGCAAGAAGACATTGTTCCAGGTAAGGGTAAGTGTAGAATCGTTTTAGTTCGTTAAAATGATGTCACTACTAAACTAACTTTATGTTTGTCTTTGTGCTTTTTGTTTATGTTCAACCAATTTAAAAAAGTAGCTTTATATATTTAACCTTTAGAATAGTAAGTTTTGAGAAAAAGTTTTCAAATTTCTACCTGATTGTAATATTTAGTCTCTCAGATAGGAATAGTTACCATGCAACATTATTATGGATTAAAGTCAACTTAACATTTTTTCATTGATTATGTTCAAAATGCCGTATAAACACGAGATAAGTTACTTCTGAATATCTATCATAAAACAGTATTTGGAGCAATGTACAAAACGCCAAATAATTGGGTGCAGTGATGCAGCTTAAACAGACTAATGGAATAAGTAAACAATTGGAATACCAGAAGACTTAAATCTTATAAACGGAAAGTTCCTAGTGTTTGGCTGTATATCATAGTTTAAAAAAAAATTACAAGGACATGTAAACCTTTTTGTGTAGTTGATACATTAAATTAATAATGAAAATATCCAAAAGGATTACAAAATTTTGAAACGTTTTCAGTCTTGTCAGGCTATAACCAGTGATACTTAAAAGTAAGTAATTTCACTTTAATGCAAAGAGTGTAAGAATGTGATTTAAAGATGAGTGTATGACATCATCGGTCTGCGTAGATTTCCTGCAGGTACTAAAATTGAATTGGTCATTGAGTCTGATAATAGATAGGTCTAGAAACTCCCAACTCCATCAACTTCCTAGACAATAACGAATTAAACATTATTAGCAAATAGCAGTCAACAATAGTTACAATTCAAATATTATTCGTAGCAACAGCTTTTCCTATCGTATCGATCCACCTTCTATGCGTCAATACCGTTCCACCATATAAAACTTTTTGAAAAGGTTAAACATTGTCTTATTAGATCTCTATTATAGATTGTCTTAACTGTCTTAAGCTATTAGATAACATCCAAAAAAATTTGTTGCGTCTAGATCTGCATTAGGATTTAAAATTACAAATTATTAGATACAAAAAGAACAATCCCAATTGCTTTCATCATTAGGTTTTAACAGTTTTAGTTATTCTCCTCATTTTCTCTTAATATTCCTAAACACAAAAATACAGCAATTTTTACCACTTGGATATACATTTAATTGAGGCGCTGGCTAGAATAAGGGCCCATGGGACCTTCCTCCCGAGAAGACAGAATTGAACTCTTTATGTTGTTCTCTGTCAGTCTACCAATTTTTTCTACAATATAACGGTTTTCTGCGTTGGTACAACACTTTTTTTAGTGAAGTGTTGGCACCGCTGAGAAAGATTTGTGCCTCTAAATCAACTGTGTTTTGGTGAATTTCTGACAATGTGATTGAGTTTATGTTATATTTTAAACTCTCAAGTTTAAGTGTATTTTAAAGCAATGGCTAGTCCTAAAGCTATTTTAGATAACGCGGTGTCAAAAGGTGCCAAAAAGAAAATTTTTCAGAAAGACAATTGGAAAGAAAACGTGACAAAATCTAAGAGACAGAGTGACAGGAGTATGTGTCAAAATTTACGGGAAAACTGTACAGTATACGGTATTTTCTGTTGTCCATAAGTGTTGTGTAGAAAAATGTTTTGCAAAAAAAAATAACTTTGCACTATTAAAAGCATTTATTTGATTCTTTTTATGATAATGGTAAAGAACAAGACACTCTTCTAGCAGGTTGTATGGCATTAAGAGAGTCTCCAGAAAGGTATAGAAAGATAGAAAATCCCAAAATTAGCAGACAGTATCACTGGAAATACAAGCTTAAAACTTCTGGTTGTAATGTGCCCGTGTGCCATTCCTTTTTTGTTGACTTACATCAAGTACGAGTGAAGGTGTAAGAATATTACAGAAAAAAATTGTTGAGAAGACTCCACTTGATGAAAGACATGGAAAACACGGAAACCAAATCATTACACACCTGGAAAAACAAACAGATTTCACTTCGACAACCCAGATCTAACGATTAAGAGCATTTTTGAGCAATTTCAAAAGTTGTTTAAAGGCATTACTGGGAATAATCTTATCATGAAATACAAGACCTATTTCAAGTTTTTCAGAAAAACTAATTTTGTGTTCAAAAAACCGAAGATTGACACATGTGATTATTGTCGTGAATGTGAAATCAAACTAGAAAAGAACCGGAATGATGAATGCCGTGTTGATTACAATCTCCATAAAAAGAGACTCGAGGCATATTCCAAGCTAAGAAATGATTACTTGAGAAAGGCAACAGATGATAGTGGCATTCTTGTCCTGGAATTTGATTACACACAAAATATACCGTTGCCAAAGCTTAGCATAATAAAACAGTTCTATAAATGACTTTTTTATATTGACTCATTGTAAAAATGGAGCAAGTAGTGTTGCTTCATTCATCTTTGACTTTATTCACAATAAAGGCTGGAGGCCAAAATAGAAATCAGATTTTGTTACGTTTTTGTTCTTGGATAACAAAACTATACAGAGTTGAAGTGGCACATATTTATCCTGTTCGTGGACACTCCTGTAGTCTGTGCGACAGAAATTTTGGGGCTATAAGACAGGCCTTAAAAACAGTTCAAGATGTCGAGGAACCCAAAGTCTGCCTAGAAAAAATCGTACAGTGCGGACAAAGTTCTTCTTCTTTCTGCCTTAAACATGACTCCTCTAATATTACTGGGATGCAACACTTCTTCCTTATTTTTTGAAGAAGCCTGTGGATAAAGATTGTGAGTTTAAAATACAACAGTATCGCTTGCTGAAGTATAAACCTTGTGGGACACTGGCTACTTCTAAAACCTACTTTGAAATGTATACCCCTTTTAAATATGCAAAAACGTTGCCGCTTGACCTTACTCTTGTATCTCTTGTACATCTTCCTCGGGTTTCTATTAATCAGTCTAAAATAAAAGACCTGAGAGACTTGTTTCAGTACTTAAGAGAAGAAAGCAGAAACTTCTACAAACTTTTATTTCAAGAAAGCCCACCGACTGAAAAGGACAATGAGAGTAGTGCTGATGACTCGAGATGGTGAGGAAATTTAGCATCAAATTATATTAAATATAATGTAGCGTAAACAAAATAAAAATTTTCTTGTTGTACAAAGGCCTTGATTATTATGTTACACCTTTGTATACTATAGTATATAACTGTAGTATAATATACAACAGTAAAAAGTTATAGGCCTTTCTTTTGCAGAAGACATTTTAATCTGCCAAATGTGTTCTCCAGAAGAAGGGCTTATGTAAACTTGTTTTATTACACTCTTCATTTGAAAAGAAAAAAAGGACATATTTTATAAAGGTTTTCTCTATTATTTTATCAATGGATCGAAAATTCTTAAAACTAAAACACTTAAACAGTGCAAGTGTTGGTTCGCCTTAGGCAAGGATGTTAAATCTTTGAATGCTTGTTTCTCAAAATACACTTTTAGCAGATAGGCCCTTCTTCTAGCTACCGCCTCGATTTATCTATTTACTATGATTCCATCATCATCATCTATAACACCCACATCTTAACATTGAACTCTCGTAAAATATTCGTTTTGCTCAATTCATATCAATATGAATTTGGAATGGGAAGTTAAAGTGGTAAAATGTAAAAAATAATAAAAAAAAAAAGATACCACAAAATACATTATAACTCTGACCAAAAAGCAATTTGAGGTAAGTTGCAAGGAATCAGATGAAAGTGAAGATCAAAATTTTTTTGATTTTAGCGATTTCCGAGACCAGAAAGTAGACAACAGCTGTAGTATTACACAGAATGAACAATGTTTTAGCATTAATAATAAAACTTCACAAATACAGTTTGAGTTGCTAAGATATTTGGAGGACAAAAGAACCATTTGCACATCTTAAATGAATACCCACCCTTAAAAAAGGTGTCAATAAAGTATAAAACTACCTTGGTCAGCACCAGTTGAAAAACTTTTCTCTTTTGCAACTATGATTAATACGCCTAAGAGAAAAGCTTTAGCGATGAACACTTTGAGGTATTGGTACTTACAAAGGCATATTCAAAGTCACTTCACTTCTGACAAATATAACTTAACTCCTGACAAGTATATGGAAAAATTGTCAGCAATTGGAACATTTTCTTTATTAGTACATTTTTATTTTAATTTAATTTTTCCTTGTATGTTTATGTTAGGGTTTTATTATTCCTAAGTATTAAACAATTTCTTGAGTACTGTTTGATTTCTCCTTTCATTATTTTATGCATTTACTTTTTATTATTATATACAATAAAAATACATGCAATCACATAGTTCTTACACTAGCAATTTAGGTCCCTTTTAAAAGTATCCTAAGAAGTATCGGAAAAAAATATCCGGATATTTGTATCCAAATACATTTTTAAATGAGTGTCGATATGTCCTAAACGACAATGGCTTTTATGTTCGTTTATCCTTGTGTTTGTATGTCTTTTCGTGATTCCCACATATACCATTCCACATGTATAGTATTCGGTATACTCCGGCCGTTGCTAGTGGGTCGCGTTTGTCCTTCACCGATCTTAAACAGTCCTTGATTTTCTTTGTAGGCTTGAAAATGGTCTTTACATTGGTCTTTTTAATTATTATCGTTACCCCCGATATATAGGGCAAGAACGCTTTGCCTATACATTCTGCCAGAGTTTTGATGATACCCTGTTTTTGGTCTGGATGATGATTTGAGTTCCTGTTTAGGTATCTGTCCGTGTGTGTAGGTTTTCGATACACTTTATGTCCTAAGTAAACTCCCTTTCGATTTACTAATACATATAGGAACGCTAGTTGTTGATCTTTCTCTGTTTCCATTGTAAATTGAATATTTGAATGTAGTGTGTTTATATAAGACAGGAAATCGTTAAGTTTTTCTACTCTGTGACCCCAAATCACAAAAGTGTCATCGACGTATCTAAACCATACCCTTGGCTTGTATGCTGAGTCCATTACCCTCTTCTCTAGATGTTCCATGAAAAGGTTGGCTACGACCGGGCTTAGTGGGCTTCCCATTGCTACTCCATATCTCTGTTCATAAATCTGGTCTTCCCATGAAAAGTAGGTGGTAGTGAGGCAAATACGGTATAATTCCACCATATCCTTGGAAACTAGGACCTCAATTAAATTCAGAACGTCTTCTAGGGGAACTCTTGTAAATAGGGAAACAACATCAAAGTTAAGAAGAATATCAGATTCCTGTAAAGTTATTCCTTTGATCTCGATGAAATGGGCGGAGTCTTTTACAAAGGCATTGTTTTTTCCTATATGTGGTTGTAAAATATCGGCTAGATGTTTAGCAAGGCTGTAAGATGGAGATTCTTTGGAGCTCACAATAGGGCGTAGGGATTCATCGTCTTTGTGTATTTTCGGTAAGCCATACAAGCGTGGGGGACTGCTTCGCTGTTGCATATTCTTGGCTTTATATCCTCTGGTATGGACGAAGATTTTATAAGTCTATTGATCTACCGTAGGGTGACTGCTGTGGGATCTTTTTAAGTTTTCTATATACCTCAGGATCTAGAAGATTTTGTATTTTCGATTTGTAGTCGGTTGTCTTCATTACGACGGTGGCATTTCCCTTGTCTGCTGGTAAAATTACAACATCTTTGTCTGCGTTTAACGATTTTATGGCACGGATTTCTTGGTGGCTCAGGTTATTTTTCCGTGTCTTAGCTTTATGCAAAATTCTTGCTGATTCTGTCCTTATTTCTTCAGCTTTTTCGATTGGTAAGTTGCGAATCGCAGACTCGATATTAGCGATGATATCTTCTTTGGGTATAACTTTAGGTGCAACTGCAAAATTTCCCCCTTTGGCTAGCAATGATGTTTCAGCTGGAGTTAAAACCTTACCTGAAAGGTTGACCACTGTCCTTTCCGTGTGTTGTTTTGTTCTACCTCCTTATGTTTGGTTAAGCGTTCGTATTTGTTTTTCTGACGTTCAGTGTTCCTTCCTAGTTCATTTTCCATTTTCCTGTAACAAATAGTTTCAATTTTATTCCAATTTGCATATTTTAACCTGCTGCTCAAAACAAGTTTAACAAGATATCTGGGCTTTTTGGCATCATGACAATTTAATTTGATATCACTTCTTGGTCATCTAACTCAGTCGGCTGGTAATTTTGGTTTGACCCGTGGTCACCATTTTCGAGTAAGGGCTCAGTATGTTCCCTAGTTAAAATTCATAATTATAGACATTATGTCATTAAATCTTAAGTTAACCTATAACATTTTATATGTAAACCAAAAGTTTTTAAAACGGATTGTAAGGGAATTTTGGCACAGTCGAAATTTTACCCCCTTTGCATTAAAGTCGGTTACTTACTTTTAGTTAGGTATATCACTGATGATGAAAACGTTTTGAAATTTTGTAATGCTTTAGAATAGTTTCAAAATTAATTTAATATACCAATCACACAAGAAGTTTTACACCGCCCTGTAAGTTTTTTTACCGAATAATATGTTTTATATGGATAAATCAACCAACAGAAGGAAAACTGGATCACCACTAAAATGAAATTGTTGATATAAACCGTCTTTGGGGAGCAACTGTATAAAATAATGACATCCATCGACAAAAATCACAATTTTAGTGTGGTATGCTATAACATGTAAATAATTTGGACTGAAATTCTAGCCACTTCCAAAAATTTATTTACAAAATACTTCAGATATTTCCAAAATATGCCTATTTTTCTTTAAATGTTTTCTCTTATTTTACTACCTGTTTTTTAGCGTTCTATAACTGTGTTCCATCCTTCTTTTCTATCTTGCATCCACTTATTTATGAAGTCTACCTTGCACGCGTTTCTGATTTCAGTACTCCTTTTATTTTGTCCATCGTTGTTTTTCTTGTTATCTTCGTCTATAGCCTAGACCGGTTCCGTTGATAAAGAAAATATTGCGTTACCATAGCAACAAAGAATAACAATATTTAAAAACTCGAAGTTGATGGTTGATAAAAAATTTTTATGTAACGTTTTAGTCTTACTTCGTCAAATATGGCCTATCGAACAATATATTGAGAATGTCATAAACATTAAAAATTATACATTAACATAACACGACATAAGGACAAACAGTTTAAAATTTTTAAAAAATGACGAAGCTACATATTGGTTGGTATCAGGAGAGAGAATGGCTCTTTCCGTTAAGACCAGGAGCCATTCTCTCTCCAAATTTGACGAAGTAAGTCTAAAACGTTTTAAAAAATTTTTATCAACCATCAACTTCGAGTTTTTCCGAAGTTAATTAATTTTCTTCAGTTGAAAAAACGTTTCTTGGCTTATTTCAGATGCCCCTGAAGATGCTCTAGGAGCGAAAGTACTTAGGCAAGATTTAATAAATAAACTGTGATCGATATCTGCCTTATATTTTATTAAAGTTCATTTTTATGTGGACATGTTCACTTATGTTTTTACAAAAAAAGTGTTCCTCGTATAATTCCCGTCGATCTGCACATAAGAAAAATGTACTAAATAGAGCTTACTCTAAATTTGATTCACCTCAATGATTTTATTTTTTTATTAATAATTTAACTAACCAACTACTAATTCTTGATATATACATTCCTTCTTTTAATATTTTATCTATTTTATATATTTTTATAGCAATTGAGAGTGACAGTGACCACGAGCCTTCATCAACTGTTACTATTCCCACCCCTCCCAGGGTCGCTGATAGCAGCGAAGAGGAGAAGAATTGTAAGTAATTCATAACTGTTAATAACTAATGATTAATGAAATAAATGCAAACGACAATAAGAATGCATCTTAATAATATTCTACAATACGATAAATTTTAAATAATTAAAATTGAAATTGTCAGAACAGAGGTAATAGCACCTTCCTGTATACATATGTTTATTATATGTACATATTACCGGGTTGAAAGTTCGAGCAGTGAACATACAAGAGTTACATTTTGCAACGCTGCATAGTATTGTCATTCCCACCCGTTTTGGAAGGTAGTCTTAGGGTTAAGGTTAGCTTTTAGGGTCACTGGTAGTGTCGTGATATTTTGAATATTGAGAAAGAAGAGTAAATTAAGTATTTATTGATAACCAATATGATCTTCTTCTAGTTGTAGTGCCTATCCGTTATAAAAAAGAGGTTGCCGTGTTGAACCACGTATGTAGATTTTTCAGCCAGGAAATCCTTCGCCTTCCTGGTACTGGTTTTCCTTCTACTTTTCCTTGTAGAATTAATTGCAGCAACCAATATCTTTCGCTTTGATGTGACCGAGGTATTCGATTTTGGCTGTTTTTATTATGTGTTCGGTATAGGATATCTTCAGGTTTCGACGATAAAGCCACATTTCGAAAGCCTCAATTTTCTTGCAGGTACCGTCTGTGAGCGTCCACGACTCAACTCCGTACAACAGTATAGGAAAGATATAACATCGTAGTAACCTGATTTTTATGGGTACTGATAAATCATGGCATTTGAATAGCTTACTCATTTTTTGAAATGCAGATCTTGCTTTCCCTATCCTACATTTGATTTCTAGGAAATGGTCCCAATTTTCAATAACGTTGGTACCAAAGTACGTGTATGTTTTTACTCTTTCTATTGATTGACCATTCACACCGATTCACCCAATTTGCTGTCCTTAGAGACCATCATACATTTTGTTTTCTTAATATTTAGTGAAAGTCCATATCTCCGACTTGTTTCTGTGATTGATTCTATTCATTAATTCCTGGAGGTCAGCGAATACCACCGTGTCATCGGCGTACCTGATGGCATTGATACATTCTCCGTTAATTTCAAATTTCGGCTTCAACATCCTCTACTGCTTCTTGAAATATTTCCTCAGAGTATATGTTGAACAGCAGGGATGATAGCATACATCTCTGTCGGACCCCAAGTTTGATTTTGATATCATCGGATTCTCCTGCCTCTGTACAGATAGACGATGTTTGATTCCAATAAAGATTGCTAATAATTCTTAGATCACAGGTGTTTATTCCAATATTTGTTAATATCTCCCATCAGTTTGTCGTGTTTCACTGTATCGAACGCTTTATAGAATTCAATGAAGTATGCATAAATATCGCAATTCACATCTTTATATCGTTGACATAGTACTTGTATGCTAAAGAAAGCATCTCTCGTACCCACTACGTTCCGAAAACCAACCTGTGTACGGCTGATTTTTTCTACGCATTGTCTATATATCCTTTATGTATGATTTTTAGAAATAACTTTTAAATGTGGCTCTTAAGCTGATAGTCCGGAAATCATTGCAGGATACGGATTTTGTTTGGGTAGGGCAATAAATGTTTGAATTCAGCCATGATCTTTGTATTACTCAGTTTAAATATATGGCATTGAAATTTTTGTTAGTCGTTGAGTACCGTCGGTTTTAAATGGGTCCAGGAGCTTTGTCATCTTTTAAATGTGATATTGCTTTTTCCACTTCATCTGATATGATTGGTAAGTGGTCATTACCTATGTAGGGCAGAGGACATTACACATATGTAGCTGTGTTGGTTTTTTGGAAGACCAGCTGCTTGTTTTACCTTTTTAGGCATATTAAATGTATTGTGTTTTGTTCCAACAACTCTATCTCTTCACACTGTGTTTGTAACCAACTTTCTTTCGCTTTTAGTATTTTGGTTCTTATTTGTCTCTGAATATTTTTGTATATGCTTTTGTTGTTCTTTGATTTCCTTCTTTCTTCCATGGGTTGCAGTATATTGTCATTCATCCAACTTTTCCTCTTCTCTTTCTTTTCTATTAAATGTTCTTCTATGATCTTGTTAGAGGTTTTACATTTATTTATATATTTTATATTCTGGAGTGATTCTTTTGAATTATATGTTTGCTCCATGTTGCTTTTCTAAAAGAATCGCTGTAGTAGCCATTGAAGGTAAGTAGATCATAGCCCCGGATTTTTCTTCTTAAACTCAATTGGACTTCGTTTTCTGTATGTTTTCTTGTTTCTTGTATTACGATTAAGTCAATATCGTTTTATTTTAAAAAACTGTGCAGAATTTGACATTTTGCTCTACATTAAGTTGGCCAACCTGTACACTTACTTTTGTCAATTGTTCTTTAGAAGGTCCATTTGTTGGCAAAGTCATCTTTAATAACATTGAAACTGAGATTTCTTTCTGCCAGGAGATCTAGTGAAAGCTTGTCTGGTTTCTCTTGTGCTAGTTCATTTAGATTACCCAGGGTGCACGTGCAGAATTTTACTGCGGACGCGAACTAGCTTTACACCCCAATTATGAATCTTAGAGCAGACCAGGATCTACAAAGGATTGTTAAGCCAAAGATGATGATAATGAAGAAATAAAGACATCTGACTTTAAAATTGACTTGTTTACGTTACTTTAAGTTAGAAAAAATCACGTCTTTCAGCTTCACAAATTCCTTAATGTCTATAAAAGAATGCTCTTACCCTCACAGAAAAAATTATTTGGGTCCAGGAAAATTTTAATTTCGTAACAATTGCAAAATTATACGCAGTGTGACCATCCTGTTTAAACCATATATTATTAAAATATATAGTTCCATAAAACACTAAGTATTATAACTCTGATAAGACCAATCTCTAAATGTTTAAAAACTTGTCCAGTCTGCCGTGAAGTAATGTCAGCTTCCTCCGCTATTTAACTTTTCGAACATGGTTAATTCATTTCAGTGGCATAAATTTCAATATCCCATTCTAAACATTCTTCACTTACAACTTTTGCATTCCTATCGCCTAAGTAATATTTAAAGTAAGAATTAATACTATTTAATTTTGCGAGCTGTTTTGTTAGACTATTTTTGTGAGACTACGAATTAATCGATTTTCAAAAGAATATGTAAAACGACCTAATATCCTGTTGTTTGACATCCCAGAATAATAATTTTTGACGATACTTCTTTCTCAAGATATAATACTATTTTTTATCAATTGTATATTTCGTTGTTCTGAACTGAACGACAAAAATTAGATGAATGCAAACCTGCTCCGCTCAATTGGTGAATTCTATGAAATCTTGTACCCGCCTCTCCTAAAGAGATAATAACATGTTACGTCTTATATGTTCAGTTCTTGATGTTCTTACGACGCACTTACAAGAATAATTTAGATATAGCACATAGTTTATTATCTGGTTTTACTGTTTTAATTTTAGTACCAATATCACCCGAAAAAGAGAAGGATATATTCGACTTCGGTGTTAGAAGCACATCACCGCCACCGATAACGCGACCAACCGAAATATGGAGGGGTGTTATCAACATGGTAGATGTTGCCCAAATATCAATAATTGCCCATGAAGTTTCCGGTAAGTCGGTTAAATGTATATCAAAGTCATAATTCAATATAAAACTATAAATAGCTGCTGAAGTATAAAACTAATTTTCACAAATTTAAATATACATCATACGTTAATTTTTTTATAATTTATTTTTTTCTGCCTGAATAGTTTATGGTTTATAGTTTAGTCAAAATGTGAAATAACCAATTTGTTTGAAATATAGTTCATTCCCAATATATGCTTAAAAAAAAATTGGACAAAGCAGATGGAAAAACTAGGTTCAATTTTTGGTCAGTCCAGTCGTCAGAGATTTGATCTCTAAAAATCATACGAGCAAATTGAATTTTGCCGAGAATGTCAATTTTGGGAAAATCCAGAAAAAGTTTACTACTCCTACCCCCGGGCTTCCCCCTAAACCCCCCCCCCCTCTGGTAGGGGAGAAAACGAAAAAAATTTATTTAATTTGCCAAGAATGTGTACGCCGTAGAGAAAAATGTTTCAAATATAAAATGTATACTCCATTCCACGAATATACGACTGTTTTAAATTCGGTTTAAGGTATCGATTTAAATGGTCCAATGTGCTGAATTGTACAATAGTAAATTCTCCTCATTTCTTAAAATACTGTTGACAGATATAAACCTTAGAACAGTTGTAATTCAGATTTTGAAGTATATAATTACTATCATTAAGTTTACCATTGTAAACAAGTTGGTTTTTAAATTAAGTGATTTAAATGAATTGTAACAATACTTAAGTGATTAAATAGTGTAATTTATTTAGTCGAATATTCAATTAGTATTAAAAAAAAATCAAAAAAACTTACTTATTGCCTTATTTTCCTAATCTCCTAAAACTATCATCAACCATCAGATTCACAACCATAATCACTGTCGTCGCTATCCTCGTTCGGATGGTAAATTATAACAGGATTAACTGCTTCGATACGACCTTCACGGATCCACCATTCTTCAATTAAGTCTTTTTTTACACTTTTTTCCCAAATTTCAGGAGCGGCAATATCCCATGCTTGTTGTCATGTTTCCAATACTGCCTCGTCACTGTAACCCTTGTATCCAATATGGTTATCATAATATGTTTTACATATCCCCCAAATATATTTAATTGGATTGAATTGGCAATGATAGGGCGGTAGTCTTAACACACGATGTCCAAAGCTATGTATAATTTCGTCTACTACTAATATATATATATATATATATATATATATATATATATATATATATATATATATATATATATATATATATATATATATATATTATGTATATGTTTGGTTGTACATGACTTTTAGCTAACGTATTGAGGCTTACAGTATTGAGGAAATGTAATATTTTTCTTCGTTAACCATTTTTTTTATTTTATCTACGTTCCAGGTGTTTGTTGGTTGCTTATTTAAAATTTCCGAATGGTACGCAGCATTATCCAATACTACAACGGATGGTTCATGTAAACTTGGCAACAGTTTTTCTTTCAACAATTTCAGAAACATCTCCGTATTCATACTGCATGATAATCGGCTGATTTTGATTTTGATGAAAACACCAGATCTGCTCCCTCAATAAAACCATGTTTTCCACCTGCATGCACTATAATATATCTTTTTCCCTCGTTGTCGATGTGTTTTATGGATTTTATACTCTCGTCCTGCCAAATTCGTTTAATACCGCTTTTAGCAAAAATACATGTTTCGTCTAAATAAACGAAGAAAGAACATTGTTTTTTAAATTTGTTATAATTTATTAAAAATTTTATTCTTTTGTGAACGACACTAGCTCTTTCACACAAAGCCTTTCTATTGTCTTCCTTTTTGAACTTAAAGCAAATCTGTCTTAAAACTTTCCAGAGACTTGTTCTGGAATTTTCAGTATATTTCTTTTTGCAAAACCGACTTTAGTTTTGTTCCACTAATACAGACTACATCACACACACGTTTATGTGGTTTTCATAAACGGTTTTTAAAACTAAAATCAGTCGGCGATATATGAAACTGTATGTAAATTTTCGTTACTATTTAATATCTTTAACGACTCGTACTTTAACTATCAATAGCCGGTATGTTATACCCGTTACTTTCGGAACTTTTAAGAGTAGATCCACTCATGGCAAACAAATATTTAAAACTAACAAAGTAAAATATTAGATTCTTTTTCTGGTTTCTGAACCATTGTTCTGCCAATTTCTTTTCATTTATATAATAATAGTATATTTCTTTTTATTAGTTGTAGTACTTAATAAAGCAATAAAATAGTGTAATATTAAAGAAACCCGGCACGCCTCTTTGATGTTTACATTTTACCAAAACCCAACCCAAATGTCTGATGAACATATTTGGCTTCATAGACGTCATTGTATTTACTTGTAGGAGCGTTTGCGTAAAAATTTTTGTTATTTTCGGATTAAATTTCACAATAAATTTTGCGTCTATCTGAACACCTATTAACTGAAATAATTTTAGTTTAGATGTCATCATACTAAAAGTAGATCCTTTTTATTGGAATAATGATTAGACCAATTTACTTTCATACTTTTACTTGCACAGTAAAATATTCGTTGTCGCAATAATCCAAAACAGTCGTATATTCGTGGAATAACCTATAACAGATAATTTGAACAAACATGTTTAGTAACACTTTTTGTGTCGAATGAACCGGTTTTCTCCTCCTACGGTGGTTTTAGGGGGAAGCCGGGGGTAGGAATGGTAAACTTTTTTGCTTATTTTAGAGGTTCAGTGACATTTTCACCTCTGACGACTGAAGCATTTTATTTATTTAAATTTGGATTTAAAAACAAAACTTATGGCTATTTTCTAGAGAATGTTTGACTAGGGTTGTTGTGTTTAATCTGTTGGTTTGTAGATTATGTTTGTGTGCAACAACCCTTCTATGCAAGTATTGGTGTGTTTCCCCAATATATGTTGAATTACATTCTTTACAATTTATTTTATAAATAACATTTGATTGATTATCTTTAATAACCTTGAGTTTAAATTTTGAAAAATATTTTCCAAGTAACATCAGTCAACAATGAACTTATTTTCATATTATGCAATAATACAAAATTTTATAATTTATTAATTGCCGGATATATTCCTTAAAATTTTTAAAATATGTTTTTTTATATATTTTAAGAACAGTCTTTATTGGAATTATAATTTTCCCGTGCTATTGCTTCAGAGGAATTAATTATGTCATTACAAAAGACACATATTTTAGTAAAATTGTATTTTTTAGGAGACTGCGTTGGTTTAAATCGAGAGTTAACAGCTAATCTGGATATAGTTGGAAGAATATCCCCGGATACTGTATGGGACTACATCGGAAAAATGAAATGTTCCAATAGTAAAGGCATTTCTCTAATAAGGTTAAATCCCACCAATATAGAAGAAAAGATGCCGTATCTGGCTTTGTACAGTTATCTTAATAGTAGAGATAGATTAGGTGTGGTGAAGTGTGTTAATAAAGCTGTCAAGGACTTTTATATTTACCCTCTTGCGCCCCAGAAACCTATTCCTCAAGTTTTACTACCTATTAATGGACCAGGTAAGATATAGATTAGTGTATAGTTTTTTTTGAAATTTCTTGGTTTTTAAGTTGTAGATAAAAAAATATTTTTTTTTCAAAGTATGAATTTTTCAAAAGTTCAAGATGAATTGTTTTATTTCATAAACAATATTATCTGTGCAACAAATGTATTACCTGCGAATAATTCGCATCTTCTGTGAAGATCCTTCGTTAACACCTAATAGTGTTAGCACCATTAATAGTGGTATTAAGAACTATAGGATTAATTACAGAGGTTTTAGAGTTTTTCCAAAAAGTGAAAAATAATCGATCAAGTTAGACACAAAGTCTTTGAGTCAGTGTATTGTTACATACGCGCAACCAATTCTGGAAGTATTTTCTCAACTCTGATTTGTAAAAAGATGGTTTTGAAACGCTACAGCGGCTCTTTAAGGTGAAGAAAATCGCTGCTCTCGATCCACAACTCAGTAACGCCATCTATTGGTCGATAATAAAAACTTAAAAGATCATGTCTCATAAGCGTTTCACTTCAGTTCCATAATGTCATTCTACATAACATTCTAAAAATAGAATTATACATTCTCAACTCTTAGATTTTTTTCGAAATTCTAAGACTGCAGAAAAAAATTGCACTTTTAAAATTTTTAAAATCACCATCACCAGCTCAACTGAAAGCTATCACCAAAATGTTCTCAGAAACTAATAAAGTATAGGTAAATTTTATTACGAGAATGAGAATCGAACCTTCTTCGAGTTTGGCAATTGCTCTTTTTTGCGCATCATTCAAAGGCATTCTAGATATTTTGGACATTTAATACGTTTTTATTTTATTTTTCAATACGCGCGAAATTCAGCACTTTGAAATTTAGCAAATCCATATGACACCGTATTACAAAGTAAAAATGAAACTTCAAGCACTATGTCTGACTTGCTGAGATTGATCTGATCTTTATTTCATGCATTGAATGTGCAAACTCACAGGAAAAAAATCCGTCTTCTCTACATTTGCCTTCTTTTAACGTATGATAAAAACTTATGTTATACTGAAACTACTTACATGTTTTATTTTGTCAAATTTTAATAACTATGACTTAAAATTTACATTTTTATAATATATACATTTTACAATACTAAAACTATTATTTTTCAGGTTTTGAAGAATCTCGTCCATCCCTTTTGTTAGGAATTATAGTTAGAGATAAACGAAAACGGCCTTATTTGGAGCCCACTCCAGTACCGCATTTACCAGCCTCCAAAAAGTCTAGAATAAATACACCACCGCTTCCTGTAGCTCCACCACCGATTGCACCCCCGCCACCACCACCTCCACCTCCGCGTTCCTACACACCACCACCCGTTAATGATCCACGGTTAAATAAAAAATTACCCATACCTGCTACACTAGCACCTCCGCCACCTCCATCAGTACCGATCACGATACCTCCACCCGTGGTACCCATTAGTGTGCCACCTCCGCCACCATCAGTGAAAATTGCTTCCTCAATATTACCACCTGTTATACCTGGACTTAAAACGCCTACGCCGCCGCCAGTAGATGAAGGAGGTATGTCAGTGTTTTGTTTATCTTTCCTATGCAACATAAACAATTTTTACCTAGAAATATAGCTAGAATATGTAAAATAAAAGTATTACTTATCTATACTAAAGATAAGACCGCAAATAAATTGTATGATACACTAAAGGAAAAATAAATGGAGCTGCAAAAGAAGCAATAGGAATTATTCACCAATAAGAGAAACCAAAATACGAGTGCTGGTCAAAAGCGATGAGAAAAAAATGCTAAAAGGAAGCAAGCATAAAACATAATATGGTTACATTCCCTGAAGATAGAAAGATATATGCATAAAGATGGAATATGTAGATAAAAGAGGAATCGAATCGATACACGAAGTCAATTGGGGGGGGGGGTCAATAACCACATTAAACAGTCTGTTAATTGAGAATCGACCAGAATACTAGTGGTACAAAAATATAAGCAAGAGATATATGGGAATGAAACCACTAATAATCAGAATTATACTTTCCGATTTTACATTATACTTTGCAAATTGATTACATATCTTTTTAATAAATGTTTTTATGAAGGGCAAAAAGTTCGACATGCTTGGAGTAGAGCGTATATAAGCTCAATACACAAAAAAGTAGTTAAGTCCTGAATTTGGCACATCTGGTTATACTGGAAGTCGACGTCAACTTTGATATTTTAAATAGAACCTAATATTTTTTATTTTATTTTCGAATTTTACATGAAATTTTAGATAAAATTTGTGCACAATGTCCTATAAAAAAAAATTAGGTATTTTCGAGATATTTTGATTATTTCAAAATTTGACTGTATCAATATCTAAGTTAAAATACAACAACACTTAATTTTTTCTATATTAGAAAAGGGTAGGTCATGTCTGTCAAAGATTTGATAGTTAGAACGTTAATTGTTTACATTTATGTAAATGTAACTTGACAGTTTTCTTTACCAGTTTATATTTCACAGTAAATAATGACAAATGTAGGATTTACTATAGTACATTTGAAAGTATATTTTTACCACAAATTTTATAGCAAATATCTAAATACAGGATTGACCAATACAGATAAAACGTAATAATTGATACCTTCTTATCTGAATTTTCACTCGACTTTAATATGACCACCCCGATATACCTCAAATACAATACATCATAAAATTCAAATAAGCAAATCCTAAGCCAGTAAGCAATAACTGAACGCCTCAGTGACGAAAAATATAAAATTACTTTGATATAAAAAAACTAAAATGTCAATATTACGTACCCACATTAATTTTTATAAAAATACTTAATATTGTTTTATTTCCTTACAAATTAATAATAAATATATTTCGGGTACTATACTATAAGTTTATAGCGTCATATAAACTTATAATTAGTAATGTAAATATATAATTACATATACTCGTTTTCATCGTTCTTGGCGTGTGCTTGAAATAAGCTACTACGGAATTTTTAATATTCGTCTCTCTCCGATACACAGATGCGTAATTTAATTGTGCGAGTCACGTTCGTCATGGTAAAGTGCGATGAGAAGGGAATGAAGAGACCACTCACGTCTCCCAGTATTGTAGCAATAACACCGATGCGTTTGGCCGATACGGTCTCGGTGATAAGTTCGGCCTCTTTACGAATACAGATAGCTGGCAGTGACGTGTTTTTTTTTATTATAACATGTTACCCTGATCTGTGCAGGTTTGAAGTAGCTGATGAAATAGTTTTTATAAGTAAACAGTTTTTAATTAATTAATAGTTTGAGCTCTTACTCTGTGGAATTCCATTACATAAAATAATACTCTCGACACCTTAAAAATTCCAGTTTATTATAAATTAACTCTCTTCCGATACCCATTGCAATAATGACTTGTAGCATTGTTCTTGAATGAGCTGGCTAATAGGTTTATAATTGTAGCAATTACCATTGATATTTTATGTTGTTTTAGTCGATTTTAGTCAGCCATTGTTGGAATTTGTTCCGAACAGTTTTACTTATTATTTTTTGTTGTGAATAACTAATTGTTCTATTTAATAAAAAAAATGCTGGGAAAAACGATAACAGGAGAAATGCATTCATTTATTGGAGTATTTTAAAAAAGAAAAAGAAAACAACGGACCTTTTCTTTCGTTATCATCGGTACATGAACGAGTAACGGACGCTTTGAAAATCAGTCTTCGCACAGTGACAAGAATAAAGAGTGAATACAAGACAGGGGCTCTTACTACACCAGGAGAGTCATGTAATGTACAAAAAAAAAGACTAATGATGTCAGCGATACTATAAAAGGAGAGATTAGAAATGTACTGTATGGCATGAAAGCAAAAGGAGAGCACGTTACAATTAAAGTTCTAAATACACAATTAAGAAACAAGCATCTCTATGACGGTTCTGATACAAGTTTGTGGCGTCTTATGAAAAATTGTGGGTTTTCATACAAACTAGAAAATAGTAGACGAGTGCTATGTGAGAAACCATGTATTGTCTCCAAACGACTGTATTTTTGAGGCATTATATGAGAAATTTTTTAAGTCCAAGCCCACTTCAGTTCGTTTTTTTAGATGAAATATGGATATTCCTAAAAGGGGCATATAAACGTACTTGGCAAGATGACTGTGTGAAAAGCATCAGAAAAGGACACGAAAATACAGGTAAACGCTTTGTTGTTTTACATGCCGGAAGTAGGCAAGGATTTGTTAAAGATGCTGGATTACTGTTTTCTACGAAATCGAAGAGTGCAGACTATCATGATTCTATGGATAAAGAGTCTTTTAAAAAGTGGGTCTCCGAAAAGCTGATACCAATGTTGGAGGAACCATCTTTAATTATTATGGATAATGCCTCATACCATAGCTCTTTTAATAGAAAAGTTACCGAATGCCAGTTGGAAAAAATCGGACTTACAAGAATGGTTACGAGCGAAAAAAATAATTTTTAACGACGATTCGGGCAAGACAGAGCTATTGAGTCTTTGTCGCCAGAATAAACCACAAAATACCAGGTACGTTATAGACGAGCTACTCCAAGAACATGGGCATCAGGTTTTGAGATTGCCTCCATATCACTGTCAATATAATCCGATTGAGTTGGTCTGGGGCATTTCTAAATAATACTATGATCGTCATATTGGAGGACATGGACGTGGAGATGAAACAGTGAAAAAAGTTTGGGGCGATGCATTAGCTGAGGCAACACCTACAGTGTGGGCGAGTTGTGTTAACCATACTGAAAAATTAATTCAGGACGACTGGGCAAATATGGTCACATATAAAAATGAAAGTAGGATTATCATCGATTTGGCGGAAGATTCCAATGGTGCAGACAGTTCCAGTGAAGACGCTGACTGATTAGCTAATGTGGGTTAAATAATTAACACTTTTTTGGGTATATTTCAAAATCCTTTTAAAATGTACTTTTCGTTATATCCTGTCCTATTGTACTGCAAGCTAGAAAAATACTTCTTCGCAATTTATACGTATATTCCGTTATTAGAAATTTAATGAAAAATAATTTATAATTTTCTTTATATTATTT
Source organism: Diabrotica undecimpunctata (assembly GCF_040954645.1). Lineage (NCBI taxonomy): Eukaryota > Metazoa > Arthropoda > Insecta > Coleoptera > Chrysomelidae > Diabrotica > Diabrotica undecimpunctata. The sequence goes on from NC_092803.1 coordinate 108,918,942, forward strand.
CGTTTGACATGCTACATTTTGCTCCGCCACTGGAGGAGGTAAACGAATCGAGCTTAGACAAGGACAGACAGATGAAACAACTTATTGCAAGTGTTTTTACACGCACACGCCAAGAAAGATGAAAACGATTATACCTAAATACATAAATTCTCTTCTTCGATAAGGACACATCATCATCATCATCCGTTCCATTTCCCACAGAAATAATAATTGGTTCTAATGTTTCCTCTATTTCTAATTTTTGATATGGAGTCAGATAATGGTTGACGAACATCTTGAAGTTTAAATGTTGTATTATTTCTCACTACATTTTCCTTAATTCGAGCCCAGATTAGTTCTATGGGTTTAAGTTCACAGTGGTAAGGTGGTAATCATAGCACTTTAACTCCATGTTCTTTTGTTATTTTATCTACACTATGCTTCTTAAATTTTGGTGAATATTGTTTGCATAGCTGCAATAACTCTTTTTTTGAGTAAACCTTCTGCTGGCACTATTATTTCTTTGGATATTAGCCAATCCAAGAGGTCTTGCTTTCTCCATTTATTATTAGGTAATGGTTCCTTTAATCTTAATTAGTAACTGGCATTGTGCATAACTATTACAGAATTGTACATGTACATTTAACACTAAAGTTTTCATTGACAGGGTTAAATGACACTTTAATTTCACAGAAGTAAAATTAGATGGTTGTAACATTTCTACTACACAAGTTCGCTTATTAATATCACTTTTTGTTATAAAACTAACAATTCTGCGTGTTATAATCACAGGACTTTACAAATACAACCTAATAATCTTAACTAAAATGATTGACAATCTGCAAAACACGTTTTGCAGCTTGAAAATTTTAATTCTTTCTAATAAAGTTGAAGGCTTATAAATTGATCCTGTCCTTTTTGGAAATTGTAAATATTTTGTACCTGTAGAGATTAAAATGACTACAAAATTTAAGACAATAATTGAAATAAATTGGTATGTTTAAAAATTTAAGGTAAAACCCAAACATTTCCAGAGCAATGTTGAATATTTTATTTTAGAAATTGTTCGGCACTGTTTTATTATGTTATATTGGGTTTTATCTCACGTTTAATACAATTTGTGCTATCAAACATTTTCAAATGTACTATAATGATATTTTTTTTAAATATTATTATTTACAATGAGTGTAATAGAATTGTTGAACGAACTTACCGTGTTTTTGCAGAAAGATATCCAAATCGACCAAATTTAACTGGTGATATTGTATGAAGATTGGTTAAAACCTGTCGTCAGTGTGGTCAATTTGAGACAAAAATTAATAAAAGTAAATCCACTAGTTAATAATAAAATAAACGAAATTAATGTTTTGGGTTATTTTATGGCCTCTCCAAATGCCTCCATTAGAAATTGTTAGAGAGATCTTACTTTGTCGACGAGAACAAATCATCGCATTTAAAAAATCGTTGGAATTTTCATGTTTTTTTGTGCAATAAAAAACAATAAAATTTTAGCATTAAAATTTTATGATAAAAAATTAAATGGTGAAAGGTATTGACACCTTTTAGTAGCAGCCATACGACCGGAGTTACATACTTAAGAAATGGAGAGGCGGCTTCAGCTTGGTATCAGAAAGATGGAACACCTCCTCATAACTTTGTTTGGGCCTGTTGCTCAGCATCTTTACGACAGGCTAATTTTGAATTTTATAAAACTTTATTTGTTTAATATTATATTTAGTTATTTTAGTTTTGTAAGTTATCTAATTAAATTAATACAAAATACGCCAACGTTTTAATAATGTGCACAATTAATAATCCTTTCATGCTATTGGTTACTTTTCAGAATTAATAAGTTAGTGAAAAATAATAAAATATCACCTTAAATAATAGAAATCATGGCTTACCCTTTACTAATGTTTAAATAATTAAGTGTTGTTATGTTTTAACTTAGATAATGAAATATCTTAAAAGTGGTTGAATTTATATATAGGGAATACAGATACCAAACGAATTGGCTTTAAAAAATACAGCGGAAAATGTAATAAAATACAGGGTGCTTTCTTTAAAGTAAGCAACTTATAAATGATTAAAATTGTCCATGTTAGCGACTAACATGGACATGGTTTAAAACACCCTTTATAAAATATCAATGAGCTGCACATATGGAGTTAACAGGCAAGCGCTTGTTGTTTATTTTGGTTAAAATTTCACGTCAGTGGCCTCGTTATTAATGAAGATATCGTTATTCAATGTGGATTAGGATTTTTTCAAAAATTTGAAAAAATCAGAATATCTCTAAAATACTTTATTGCTGGTATTGGGCATTGTGCACAAATTTTATTTAAAATTTCATGTAGAATTCGAAAATAAAAAATATTAGGTTCTATTTAAAATAACAAAGTTGACGTCTACTTCTGCTATAACCGGAAATGCCACATTCAGAACGACATTATATTTCAACTCAGCGTCATGCAAAACATACAGCTTCGTCATTTCAGATTTTTAACATAACTGTATGCGCCATTATTTTTAATTAAAACTTGTCACGCCACACCCTGTATTGATGCGTCAACGGTGTTGCTAGTGCAATGATATTCCATAAAGTGTGGCAACCTAAAAAGAATATAAATATATTTACTTAATTAAAAGACTTGTTTTAATTTATATGGCATTATTTTTGTAGATGAACCCTACAGTCCAGGGGATTCATCGGATTCAGACGTACAGATAATTGAATCATCATCGCCAAAACAACCACCACCGACTTCCAGTACAAGTTCCTCAACAAGTTATCCGGAAATACCAGGTAAAGGCAGTATATTTTTTATGTATTACTGTAATAAGACGAGTTCTTTGAATTCTCATTAAAAAAAGTAACCTTTTATGATTTTCATAAATACTCACGTGAAACTTCGGTTTGAAATTTCTTCACGTAAATATGAAATACTTTGATATATAAATAGTTTAGCAAAAGATAGGGCATATGGGATATAATGTTTTTCCAAACCGATAGAATTCAAGCAGATGAAGCGTTGAAATGTATAAAACTATATTGCTATACATAATGTAATAAGTGCGTTTTAAAACGAAAACAGGAATGAAATGGTAACATTAGTTGAACAACAAAATATTGAATAGTGCATAACATATGAGATACATCACGAAACCGATCTGTTCGCGATCTGCTTCAAATTAGCAATAAGAATAAGTTTTTTTGTTTTCTACACTTAATCAAAATTTATTACAATTTATTATCACTACAGAGTGTCTTTCTCAAGTGATGTATTTTTTACTATGCGTCTACACTTGTAACTTATAAACGCCAATTAATGGTGTAATATGCAAATAGCTGGTTGGGCTGTGGAGAAGTGTGTCTAAAGGAAGATGGTAAAGGCTCTAATCCTTGTCAACACGGTTATACAGATAACGGTACTAAGATCCGGGCTTCAGTCTGGTAAAGATGTCTTGGTCGTGGTTCGACCAAGTACTAGAAGACTACAAGAGATTCACGAGTGAGATCAACAAAAAAAGAACAAGAACACACACAAATAAAAAACAAGCGAACGAGAAGAAAATTCTTAGGCACCACCCTATTTTGAAAGGAATAGGGAAACCTAAAAGTACGAATGGAAATGGAATATGAAGAGAACGATAACGGAAAAATAGATGGTTGGTTACTACACGGTAACAAAAAGAATAGAGAAGAGTGATTATATCCCCCGGAAAACACTAAAATTCGACATATCGATAAGGCCATTTTTTAACTACTGTATACGTTATTCAGTATGTGGAACAAAGATAACAATCAATTGTTTGAATACGAGTGTGATACAATCCACGCATGTTAGAGTAGCGAGTCTAACTTTTAAACAGTGTTGCAACATTTCTGTTACATCATTCCTTTTAAAATATTAGTCGGGTAAATGAGTGTAACGTGATATTTAAATCCACTACAGTTCGTTGTAGAATGAAAATTAATATTGCCCCAACAAAATAAAACGTACATGAAGTAATCATAGAACTGTTATTTTTTAAACGATTATATCATTACTTGATTAATTAACAAAGAACGCTGAATTGAGAAATTGATATGTGACAACAGCGTGAGCTAAATAAATAACGCACTTCAGTAGACAGACAGATAGTATAAACGGTGTACCCCCTCTACAAGTGCATGATTTCTCCTTAAAAGAATATGCGGTGCTTTTCTGTACAGCAGGTTTATGGTCTATCTATTTGATTTTTAGCTGTGGTGGTAAGAGGTTGAAAACAAATAATTAACATGCCAAGCGTATATTTTCGAGAAAAAAAGATTCAAATAGTGGAATGGTATTATGGGAACCATTCTATTGTAAAAATAATACCGTTATTTATTGCTGCTTTTGAAAATCGCCCAACTCCGACAGAGAAAAGAGTACGATCAATTATTAAAAACTTTAAAAATTTCGGTTGTATAAATACCTGTATGAAATGTCGTCCAACGGATCAACCACGATCGAAACAAATCTCTGTTGAACGCGAAGCTCGCTAAATGCAAGTTTGTTTAACTGCTGAAGAAACACCTTTTTCAAGTAGACAAATTGCAGATGAAGTTGATCTAAAGGAGAGAACTGTAAGGAATATTTTAAAAAGAAATGGAAACATTTGAATGAATTTTGTGAAACTATGATGGAGAAATCGAATGAGAACAATAACTTTTTAAAAAATGTTTTGTTTTCCGATGTATCTTCATTCACAATCCATAAATGTCATAATCCATCTGTCGTCTGCTATTGGTCTAGGGAAAATAAACATGGAGTATTGCTGTGAAAACAGAATACCCAAGGAAATTAAATGTGTGGATTGGACTTTATAACTGTAATATTGGTCCTTTTTTATTACGGGAAATCTGAATGGACGTAAGTATCTAGATTTATTACGCAATCAGATTATGCCAGTAGTTCGAAACCTTGCGGTCAACTTCGATGATGTCTGGTTTCAACAGGATGGTTGCCCAGCACATAATGCAATCGAAGTTACGAAGAATTATTTTGTAACTTCACCTTTGGATCTTTGTTTCTGGGGAATGCTGAAATCAAAATTATATCGGCATGAATTCGAACGAGCCATCAATTTAGCAGAATTGCAAGAAAAAATTGTTTAACTTTGTAGTTGGGTGCAGCCAAATCAGCTGAATGCAGTGAGACTTGCTTTAGTTGATAGATTCGGATTTTGTTTAGCGCAGAATGGTGGTTTGTTCTAACATTTAATTGGTTAGAGATTTTTTAAAAGTACCTTTAATTCTAATTTAATTATTTAGAATAATTTTTTTATTGGTTTTTTTCTTATAAAAATAATATTTATGTTTTGTAAATGTTAAGTTAATTATTGTTTTATTTCCAAGCTACCACAGCTAAAAATCTACAAGAATTGCATAAAACTCGAATATAAGTGTTCGAGTTTTTCTTAGGTTTACCGACGGAAGGTTGGCGACGAAATAATTTTATACAAAGAACTACACACTCCTCGTCAGTGTCTGATAATTACTGAATGCCGGATAGACGGATGTACTTTGGCGCACCGCACTGTGAAGGAAGGCGTTGCTTAAAATTTTACAACTCGTCAGGGGAATAATGCGCTACACATCAATTCCTTAAATCAATGTTCTTTGTTAACTAATTAAGTAATTGATATAATCGATTAGAAAATAACAATTACATGGCTACTTTATTTAAGTTTTTTTTTTGAGACAATATTAATTTTCATTCTACAATGAACTGCAGTGGATTTAAATTTTATTTTACACTCATGTATCGGACTAAAATTTTAGAAGGAAAAATATAACAGAAATAAAGCAACACTGTTTAAAAGTCATACCTATTCCTTCGAGATGGTGACTGCCTCTCACTTATATTCAAACAATTAAGTGTTATCTTTGTTTCACATACTGAATAACGTATACGGTAGTTGAAAAATTGCCATGTCGATATATACAATTCACATATAAAGATAAATTAATAATCAAATAGTAAGTTGTACCCAAAAAAGATAATATTTTCGAATTAATTAAACACTGTGCAAAAAAGAACAATTAATGTCTGCCGAATGTCACAACAGATATACAAAAAATTACGTTCACGTATTTCAATTAAAAGTTTAAGATATTTAAGGATAATACGAAGATTATTGTTCTCAAGAAAATGTAGGAAACTATTTCTTGGAAGTTGATTATATTAAGGCTTAATTAAAAATGATTCTAAAATTTAGCCAAAAATGAATAATGTCTACACAGTAAATGTTATTAACAGGTATTCTTCAACTAATTATCACCGTATTTATATTATTAATTGTTCATTGTCAAGATTGACCAATGTAAGTTTTTGGGGAGTCGCCACATGTAAGTTTCCATACACCACTGTGTAAGTGCTTTAAATTTTGGCTCAGGGTGGCTACAAATAGCAAAAATTATGAATTACAAAAAAAATTCCTTTAAGTGGCAAAAAAAACATTAGTTTTTCGGTAATTCGTTTCAAAGTTTTTTTTTTTTTAATTTTTTAACAATATTAGTACATAAATTAAATCAAACAAATTCTTATGGCGCAAAAACGAGACTTCATTACTTAATAATAACTATATACTAATCTATAAACAAATATTATATACAATTCAAAAAATAAACATTGAAACCTTTATTTCACTGTTTCAATGGAGTTAGATGCTTGGTTGTATAGTAACTTCCAGTCACTTCCAAACGATGTCAAAATGTGACCAACGGTTAAGTGAATAAAGGATAATAAGCAGTTGAAGCGTATCGTTGGCCTTATTACCTAGACTGTAGGCTCAAGAAGTAGCGCGTTATCCTGATTTAATCTATGATGTTCTAGTGGCATAAATGGAGACTATTATGTTGTAAAGTATACGCGTCCAAAAGTAGAACATTAAAATAAATTGGGACATTGTATAGCGAGGGACGTTATTTAGGCACCTAGCAACAAAGAGTCGATTAGTATAAACATGGAGCTTATAAAACACCTGTAAAATCTTCTTATTTTATTATTATTATTTTCTAGGTCTTACTCTTGGATTTTCCGCTAATCCTATAGAGGTTCAGAGACAAATTGAAGAGCTAAACAAGAAAATTGAAATGCAGAAGTCAGAAATCACAAGCATGACCCAAAATATTGCGTCGTCTGAAATCGGTACTTCAGCACTGGCTAGTATCGCATTACCTAATAACCTTCAACAAATTCTGGATAGTATTAGAACCAAAAAAGATGTAAGTTAGTAATAAAATAATATTTAGTTATTATAATACTCACCAATATTGAGAGCAATATTCTTTTTATATTTCGTACCATTATATGAGGTTTATTTACGCTTATTTATGTTTTTAGTCTTTTAATAGTCAATGCTCCAATTTATTTTTTGTTACAACACGCAGTCTAGTAATTATGTATTCTCTTATGAGTAGTGTTGCAGTAACTGGTATTCTAATCGCAAAACCTTCTTCAAGTATCAAAAGCTTGCTTAAATATATCAAGTTATCTAAACAAATTATCTAGGTCTAAATCCATTTGATAATCTACTATATTCTCTGTATACTGTAATAATCTATTATAAATAATACCAGAAAGAATTTTTTATGCTGAATTTAGTAATGTAATTGATGTATAGTTCTGACATTAGGTCTTATCTCCTTTTTCTGGTGTATTGGCTGACTAATTCCATTTGTCCACTCCTCCAACTTTAACTCATTGTCCAAATGAGTTTTATTAGGTGATGGATTCTTTTATAAAATTCCTGTCTTTAATCGTTCAGCTGTAATTTCTTCCCTCCCTGGGCCCCTTTGTATTTTTATTTTAGTTATTATCTGTTCCACTTGACTAGTATGTTGTCTCACTATGTTAATTTTCATTTTTAATGTTTGCACTTTTCTCAAAGTATTCTCACCATATTTCTAAAATTTTTGGTTTCCCTAACTTTGTACTTTCTACTTTGTCTTCTAATAACGTTAATCTTGGTCAAGTGTCTACACGGTTTCCTTTATTCTCTTGTAAAATTTTCTGCTTTTATGGTAGGGTATTTATTCTACTTTTTTCTGACTTCCCTTTTCTTTCTCCTGCATTTCTACACATTTGTATTCCCTTTAGATTAGAAATTTCTGCACTATTTTTATTTCATTTCAAACATGTAATGCAATTCAACATAAAAAAAAATACAAAAAGAGCGTTAAAGTAGAGAAAATATCATTCGAGTAGATTCGACATTTACTCTAAAGATTATCGACAAAAAATTACTTTTGATTCTTTCTGCAAAAGTGAAATTTGAAAGACATCTTTCAAATTTCACTTTTACAGAATAAAAGCTTCAAGCTTACTTTGTCTGAAGTCGTGTAGCCAATCAATTAAAAAACAGAAAAACAGCTTCTTCTTCGTCTAATGGCGCTACAACCCTTTGTGGGTCTTGGCCTGCTTAACAACATTCTTCCATTCTGCGCTATCGGATACTTTCCTTCGCCACTGCCTGATGTTCATGGTTTTAAGATCTTCCTCTACATCGTCTATCCACCTTTTATGGGGCCTTGTCCTATTTACTTGGGGTTTCCATCTCTGAATTACTTTTACAGATCGATTATCTGGCATTCAAATGATCAAGCCAGTTTAGTCTTTGTAACTTTAGAAATCTAACGGCGCTCTGCATTAATTCATCCAGCTCATAGTTCATTTTTATTCTTCACGAACCATCGCTATCCAAATGTTTTTCTCAATATTTTGCGCTCAAATATTCTCAATTTATTTTCATCAGTGGTTGAAAGGGTCCACGTTTCACATCCTAGGAAACCACTGTTATAATTACTCTTTTGTAGATTCTAAACTTAGACTCGTGATTCAGTAACTTACTTTTCATTAAGTCTTTGTATGCATAAAAGTACTTATTACCGCTAAGGATCAGTGCTTGTATTTTTTGACTGACGTTGCTGTCATTTATTATTGAGCCTAGGTAGCGAAATCTGGAGGCTATTCGTAGGTATGGTTGTCTACCTTCAGATTCTCATGTCAATTCAGCTGTGTGCACTCCATGTATTTTGTTTTCCGTTCATTTATATTTCGACCAAAGCAGCGGCTTCCAGTTTCAAATCTATAGTTTTTCGGCCAATACCCTTCTATTGAGGCTTATTAAGGCAACATAATCCGCATATGCGCATATTTGTGTGGATCAAGTATTAATACAGCCTTTCATATCTAGTTTTCTGATAACCTTCAAAGTTAGATTCAAAAGTGTTGTTGATAAGGCGTCACCTTGCGTAACTCTATTTTCAATATCAAATGCCTCTGTCATATCTCCATCTATTCTTACCATGGCCTTGGAACCCTCCAAAGTCGTTTGTTAAGTTTAACTAACTTTTTCGGTATTCCTAACATGGAAAGTTGTTTTAACATTTTTTGTCTATCTACGCCATCAAACCCTATTTGAAATCAATATACCTAGAAGTTGTAAATTAATAAGTTATATTCAGCACGCATTTTTCATGTGTACCTCTTAACACCTGTATTTGGTCATAGTTGACCTCTTTGGTCTGAAACTACATTGGTATTCATCAATTATTTCTTCCGAAGATCTATAATTCCTGATAATATCTTGTAGGCGACATTTAACACTGTTGTGCCTCTATCTCTAATTTTCGCGGAGTCGTTTGTCTTACCCTTGTACTTAGGAAATATAATTCCTACTTTCCAATCCTCTGGGATGACTTCTAGTGTCCATATTCGGCAGATTAGTGTATTGATACGCTTCCATAGTCAACAATTCTTTATCAATTCTGCAGTTATTTTCCATCTGTGCCAGGCGCTCTGTTATTTTTCAGATGTTTTATGACGTATATAGTTTCTTTCAATGTTGGTTCCTCAACTAGTTGTTCTGTGTGGTGAATTATTTCTTCTTCTTAGTTTTGTTCTTTTTCTGGGTTTAAGAGCTCTTGAAAATGCTCCTTCCGCTTTTTTATTAGTTCCTCTTTCTCGCTGATAATTGCTTGTTTTTGTTCTTGCACACTATTGATCTTGTCATGTGTCCTTGAGTGTATCGCTTGGTTTCCGTGTAAAATTTTCTAGTCTCTCTTCTGTTATTATAGTCTGTAATTTGTTGTATTTTTTATGTAATATTTTCTCTCTTTTTCGTTCTACATATTTTCCTTGCATCCATCCTTAGTTCTTCATATATCTTTCTATTTAATAGCTTCTGTCTAGCTGTATTTTTCCTATTTATTAGTAGTTGGCAATCTTGATCAAGCCATTCCTTGTTTCTTTTGCTTGAGGTTTCGCCTAATGTTTCCCTTGCTGTATTGGTAAATGTCGTTTGGATGATATTTCATTCGTCTTCCATGTTATTTTCTTCTCCTCTTTCATTTAATATTCGGCTTATTGCACCCGAGTCCAGTGCCAGGGCTGCTGGCTCTAGCTTCTGAACCAGCCTAGGTTTACTCCGTTTATAGTAGCTGGGCATTTCCTTCAGGCCAATGGTGTTGTGTGATGTGTTACTTTAGGGTTGTACCGCCCATGTTCGGTCAGGGGTCGGGGAATAGGAATTAGGACAGCAAGACTGCTGCTGTATTCAGTCGCCTTTTAAGACAAGCAGGAGAAACTATGGGGATATTCTTCTTTGGTGGACCGTATTCCACACGGGCCAACTTATTCTTTGGTGAACCGTATCCCACACGGGCTAACTTAAAGCATCTTATATAAAAATCTTCTTTATTAATTGTCAGTGAAACCTTTTAAAAATTATACATTGCTTATCAATTTTAGTTTTAATTAATTTTTTTTGCTTATGACTAATTTTATTTCGTGATTATTTTTTCAGGCTATAGAAACTGTCGTTACTTCTGTGGAACAGACTATTCAATGTGATCTCACAATACCCCTGATGATTCCGAAGACATTCAGTCGACCCTTAAACAACAGCAGTACCTCTGTGGCTCCGCTGACGTCATTCCTAGACCCGCCCAGTGATACTATACCTTTAAAATTGCCTCCCAAACCACTTATAAAACCGGCGTCAGTAAATTCGCCCCTCTTGGACGATAAACCCAGTGTGCTGAGTTCTTTAAGCGCGGAGGATCTAATTAAAAAAGCGGCGGAAATGTTGGGAGAAACTGGAGGTGATAAAAGAACCTCAGAAAGAGAACTTCCTGTGGCTAAAAGATTAAGGACTGACGTGAGTTTACCTCCAGTGCCGGGTCTGAACAATGATCTGTAACATTAAGCGACATTTTCAAAGTTAATTAAAATTATGAATTGATTAGAGGTTTGTGGGATTTATTAAAATTGAGAAAACTACATATTATTGTATAAAAGCTGTTTTTACCTCTATGCAATCACTAGAAATATGAAAATAAGTAAAAAGTGTTACTTTCACGTATCACTTATGAGTTTGACATTCTTTTCAGATCGTAGCTCAATATTCTATAGTAAATAAGTTAACATTTATTTGTGACATTATATTGCCCATATACACGCCTATCTCTAGGTGATACAATGTAAACACACGTATCCCCGCTAGCATCTGAACGAGCGATAACAACGGTGCCATTTAATTTGCTTACGTTTAACCCTAAAATTGTACTGTATTGTAAAACACTGTATATCAAACCTTACAATTTTTATTAAATACCAAAAAATGTATACAAAATCGTTCTCATTTATAAATTCTGTGCCATAAGACATTTTATCTTTATTAAATTTTATATATTCTTTATCAATCTGTGTAACATTTCTCCAAATGAATTATTGTGGCCATTGTTCAAGAAGATGCAGTAGAAGCAGTAATTATCAAATAAATCATTAAAATATTCATAAATTTTTTTATCTTGACACTTTTTATAGCGTTGTTCAATAACTTTGATATCAAATGTAAAGTACGGAAAGCTTTTCTTTGATATTAATGGATTATCCTTTCAAATATGATTGATGATAACATGATATTGTCAATACTTTTGATGCGTATTCCTGGGAAGACCTTATTGGAGAATAATTCATTTGATTACATGAAATTAACTTTAACTTGAGAATACCCCTCAGAAAAATTATGGCATGTGATTTGTCTTTCAAATCCGACGTGGAAATCGAAACGTAAAAATAAGGGTATTTTTGACTGGAGTTGGTACTTCCGGCAGCTAACTATTAATCAATTTGTACTTCTGGAACTTTCCTCTTCGATCTCGGAATATCTTCGATCTAGTGATTAGACTACTACTGATATCGTGATATCATGACTTCACGAGTTGATCTTTCTGATGTTCCTCAACTTTTCTCTATTTCTATCATTCTTACTCCAATGATGATTAGTCTAAGCATTTAACAGAACATCTCGAACGCATCTACGAGCCTTTTATCTTACTCCTTAAAATCTCCGCTTAAGTTCTTCAGTGCTCAAATTGGTTATCAAAAATCCTAGGAAGACAAATTGATCGACAACGGGGATATTGTTGATTTGTGATGAACGAACTTGATTCTTGTTAAGTCTGTCTATTGTCATGGGCCTTATTTAAGACCCGCCGTTATACTGATTCTTCCAATCTTTTATAAATAATTCATTCTTTTTCATTTCGAACTTAGCAACAATAATTGTATTATGTGCATATCTCTAGTTGCGTATCTTTTTTCCACCCATAGTGATACCGCCTTCCGCGTTATCCATTCTCCATATATATTAAACAAAATGTGACTCAGGACTACGGCCTTGTGTCATACCTTGGTGACCCTGAAAATTTCAGTTAGCATTTACCTTAACCCTGGCATCGCTGTGATTGTACAGATTTTGTATCGGTAGTATCAGGTAATGAAATAGTCCCATTTCAGAAAGAACCTGTCACTTCACCAAGTCAAAGCTTTAGTGCAATCAATGAAGCACAGGTATGTTGTTATTTTAACATTCTCTGGAATATTATTTAAATTAGCGGCTGTATGGCTTCTCTGCCTTTTAATTGAGCCTTCGAATTCATTCAGGTTCTTTCACAAAATTTGTATCATATTAAATTGGTGAGTAATTTTGATTTTGTGAACGAAAAATGTTGTGTATGGCTGAAAATTATAGCCATAGATAATTGTTTATTCCACAATGACAGTTTTTATATCAACTATATGTAGTTTTGTATTTTCTTGTAAATTTTCATTTTATTCTAGTTAAAATGCGGTAGATTTTTGTTTGACAAAATTTTTGTTGTATCTTCATTACATATTTTATATTGAAGTAGAAATTTTAAATCATTAGAATCATTTTCATTAAATGAAAAAAATAATAGTCAAAAAGTACAAATTCAACTAAAAAATTATTTGATACGATAAAAAGGGCAAGAAATTATTTCCAATAGTTAATAAGTAATTATTGTATAACAAACTTGAGTGGTATGTACCTATTTTCCATGAAATGTGTACAACTTTCTATTTTTCCAAATGAATTGTAAAACAGAAAAGTATTATATATTTACTTTTCCTACAACTATATTCTAGAAACATAGACTGGTTCTGTTTTATGTTTTATAAACAATTTAACGGATACTTAAACGCAATTTTATATTTTCCTTCTTATTTTCGGCTATTCATTTTATGATACTTGTGCCTTTTCGAATCACATGCAAGGACAAGAAATGGGTATATAAGAGATAAATTTTAAACACTGATTTTCAGATGGTCTGGTTTGTTGACCGCTAATCAGGTATAAGAGGTATTGGAAGAATGTTCTGTACCAATTGTTACTTATCTAAGTCATCTAAGATTAGATAAAGTTTTATTTTAATATAAGCCTGGCTTCATTTGAATTTTACATTGACTCTTATTCTCTTGCTTTTTAATGTTAAAGTAGATGTCTCGCATTTAGTAAGTGATTAATTAGGCATATTATATCCAGTAATTTCCTACTAAAAAATGAGATTTTAATTAAATCTAATGTTGTTTAATTGACAGCAACTGTTAGGTATCTCCTAAGTGACAAAACTGACTACAAGCAAGCAAGCAATTTAATTTAACCCAACCTGTGAGACTTACAGACTCCTTAGAATGACACTCGGGTGTTACAATTCATTGGAGCGTGGAAGATTAACTAGTGGAGTCATTCCACCGCGCACCAATGCTCCAGTTCATCTCTTTCTCCCCTATAGCACTCTGATGCGCGATAGAAGCTCTCTTTCAGCAAAGTGCTTGTCGTGTGGAAGTCCTGGGTACAAGGACTCTAACACGATAGATATCATTTCCCGATCAAAGCAGGTTAGCGTAAAGCGCTCTTTTCCTGCTATTTCTGGTGACTTATCATCGAATCTGAAATTGCTTGCTCGGTTCCCAAATCCCGGCTCCGGGCTACGCCTAGTTCGGCGACTGGGCGCTCGAGGATGTGGGCCCCTCATGCCCGGGTTTTTTGTTATTTTTTTGGTGGTTTTCGCTTTTTTGTTAGTAGTTTTGTAAACATTTTTGGTGGCCGAAGCCGTTTTTAGTTTTTTTATATATTTTTTTGAGAGATACCTGAAAAGGAATATCATTAGTCATTGTTAAAACTGCCAGTGCTATGTGCCGGGCTGTCTTCTGTTAATGGAGCTACGATTATCTAGACTATGTTGGCCAGGATTTGCTGTTTTGGTCTTTTGTGTTTCCATTGATGTAACGCATCATATCTTATGATCTCTCGAAGTATCGGGCTTGGATGGTTGTCTAGCTTGGCAAAATTTGTTCTGCCATCATTCAGAAAAGTATCGGAGTACATTTACCGCTGCTCTGAGGCTGTTATTATGTGCTGCTTATATCCTATTTTTGTTTGATTTACTTATGTGTCTCCATGCGAGAGATGCATATGTTATTATTGGAAGTATGATTCTGGTAATCAGTCTTATTTTCGTTATTAGTCTTAATTTACTTCTTCTACCTACGAGTCCGTCTTATTGCCGCTCTGGCTATTGTTTTTGGGAGGATGGTTTTGTCCACATGTTGCGTGAAGGTTAGTCCTTGATCCATTATGACTTATGACGCTTATTATGTTTTCCATTCGATGGGTTTGGTTTGTACTGAGAGCTGTTCGTCTGAGTTTTCTCTTCTCGTTTTGGAGATGGCTGCTTGCGTCTACAAACTCAAGTGTGTATTATTTTATTTGAAAACTCACATTCTACTTTCTCTACTGTTATTCTATGATCTATGATTCAGAGAAGCTTTCATAGCAAAGTTTCGTCTTTGAGTTTTAGTCCTTTTAATAATTATTTCATAAATCGCAATTACGGGTTCAATATACAACAAATCCGTGCAAATCCTTACCTATGTTGATGAAATCAATATTGTTGGGAGAACAGAAAACGCTGTACGCACTAAAAGAAACGGCTTCAAAAATGGGTTTAATAAGAAATACCAACAAAACAAAGTATAAGGTTCCTATAAGGTATATCGACGAAGACATTAGAAATATGGGAATATGTGCTTGGCGGAGGAAGGCGATGGATAGGGACGACTGGAGAAAAATTTTTGAGAGGAAGCTAAGACCAAGACAGGGTTGTAAAGCCGGAATAATGATGATGATTATTCTGAAGTTTCTTGCAAATTTTTCTACTATCTTTTGTCAATGATGCACACACAGCATTTACGATTAATTAATATTTAGCCATGAGTTTTTTTTATAATGTCACGAGTAAATAATAAGATATGTGTTACTATGAAAAGAACTTTAAACCATTGCCATGCATTAAAGTAAGATAAAAAAAAAGTTTAAATAGACTTTAACAATTAGTTTTCTGTACCACCAAAAACAAATTAATAATACTTTTCCCCTATATCCCTCTGTAGTTTTTTAATGTTTTCAAAACATTCAATTTATATTTGAATTGCTTTGTAAATAAGTGTATGATAAAAATAATTTATGTATATATTTAGATTAAAAGTAGATTTAGAAGTACTTAATAACTATTGTATATATAATTTTAAATAGAAATATTTTTTTTCTATAATTTAATTGTTAATTGTATCAATTATTATAACTCACTTTATAAAAACAAAACAATGGAATAAGACGGTTTTTATTCAGATATCGTTCCGTTTTTAGTTTTTAAATATCACAGAGAAAATATTAAAAAAGTTGCATTTATAATATTGATGTTTTATTTCCTTCTTACTCTGTATTTCAATATACATGCGTCATACATCATCCCTATCGGGGACAGCTGAAAAGATTATATATTATATTAAAGTTTCTTCAGCTAATTTTACAGCGACGTGACAGCTTCTTTGTGACAGGTATTCTAATGCGCCTTTATTAATCCACAATTACATGAAGTCCATTTTTAATCTAAAGGTAGTTACTCGTTACAGTTTTAATGTGTCTCCAACAGTTAATTGGATTAAAAACTAGTAATCTTCGATCTTTGGAATCCTTAGGCAGCCAGTACACACCTGGGGCTCAATTATCATTTTTCTAATTCTAGAAAAACGTGATCCTGAAACTGTCGAGGATTAGGACAAGGAGAGTCGAAGCAAGACCCCTCTACAGGTAAAGCCTGCTCTCGACGATCTTCTAAAATTCTTGCAGCATCCAGCCGACACTCTTGAAAAATTCGAAGCAAGATATATCAAGTGAGGTTCTAGCTCCAAAGATTATTCTCGTTCATCTCATAGGTCTAAAATTCATACAAGTCAATAATTTGTGTCTTCTGATCTGTGACCCTATTGTAAAGGCCCTCATAAAATGTCAACGTGTACTTCTTTTTAAAATTTAGATGCGAATGCGCGTATACGTTAAGTCAAAATTGTACGAGAGTGTTTCAATTATTTATCTTCTTTCAGTACCCTGTCCGATTATCGGACGTTGGCTATCATATTGGCAATAATAACTTTGTTTACGACTCTAAATAAATTAGCGGTGGTCTCTTGATACCATTCTCGGAGATTTCGGAGCCAGGATGTTCTTCTTCGACCTGGGCCTCTCCTTCCGGCGATCTTACCCCGTATTATGAGGTGTAGAAGATTATACCTCTCTGGATGTCTCATTACATGACCGAAATAGTGTAACTTTCGAATTTTTATCGTTTTTGTTATTTCTGTGCTCTTTTTCATTCGATGTAAAACTATTTCATTCTTATTCGATCAACCCAACTTATCCGCAATACTCGCCGATAAATCCACATCTCAAAGGCCTCCAATTTTTTCATTAATGTCTCTGTAAGGGTCCAGCTCTCCATACCATAGAGCAATGTGGAGAATATGTAGCAGGGTATTGATCTGATTTTAAGGTTTAACGTAATATCTCTATTAATTCAGAAAATAGCAATCAAACTTCACAAAAATTGTCATGTCATGCAGTTCAGAATTCATTTACACTGTTGTCAACTGTCACAGTCCAAATTCTAGATCTATCTGGAATTAAACATAATTGTAGAGCCCTTCTGGACAGTGGTTCTCAGTCACATATAATCTGATTTCCAAATTGGGTCTAAAAGGAACCTGCTGATATTCATGTGGTCGGTGTCACTCATATAATTTTAAGAATAAAGCACAAAAGTAAGTTGTCAGTATATTCGTTATGTTCTTCCTTTTTCGATAACCTTAAACTGTCTTGCCACTTCTTCGATTTGTGGTCATGTTCCAAGCATTCCGACCGACACGACGTAGACTCTGTTTATATTCCATCGAAAATTCGCTTATCTGATCCAAATTTTAACATTTCTTACGGCATAGATATGCTCATAGGTGTAGAACTTTTCTGAGATCTGTGCGTTGGATAACGCAAAAATCCATTTTACAAAAAACCAAATTTGGCTGGGTAAATTCTAGTCCACTGCCCAAAAGGTACGATCATCAAATCGTCACGTGCAATTTCTCACAAAACAGTGAATGTCATGAATTATTAAGATTCTGGGAAATAGAAAAGTGATCCACTTTTCTCACCTCTTTCAAAGGAGGAAATAGTGAGGAACACTAAATCAACTCATAAAAGAAATTTGGATGGTCGCTTCGTAGTAAGTCTTCTATTAAAGAATTTAACTGATAATTTAGTTGAATCTAGGAGCAAAGCTGAAAAAAGATTCTCTAATCTAGAGCGTAAACTTCAGAATAATCCTGTCATGAAGGATATGTATGTTTCATTTATGGACGAATACATTTCAATGGAACATATGTCTAAAATTGAGGAGACTACATATCCACCTCACTTTTATCTCCCACACGGATGATTTTAAATAATGAAATTTTTTAACTTCACCTATTATTTTTTACAATTATTGAATCAAACAAATCATGAAAATCTATTCAGTTCGCATAATTACCATTAAATTGTGGCAATTGAATCGTTAGCAATTTTATAACTAAATTGAATGAGCTATTACGATAAGATGGTGAATTTTGATCTGCATTACCGTTGCTAGATATAATAGTTTCAGGGTGCAGAAGCTATTTGGCTTTTGCGATATTAGAAAAGTAAAAATTTTCAAAATTTCAACGATATGTTAATCATAACGGGTACTGTGTTAATGTTGTTAACTCACAATCTTTTATGACGACATTCAGTGAGACTTCGATGACTTCATGTGTTACGTTGTTCTATCCCTTAGAAATATTAAAATGTTCAGTTAGGGTTTAGATACTGAGCCTGTGTCACCCTAAAGGCAGACACTTTCTAGAGCGATCCTCCTTACATTTATGTCGTGCAAGAAGGTCTCGCATTACCTTTAAGGCTGCAGAGGGGCACCATTCTAGTGCAAGTCAGCCTTTGCACTTTTTATTTTTTCCCAATAATTCTGCCAGATATTCATACAGTCAGTTTTAACAAAGATCTTCAGATCAGTGTATGAATATATTCTTATTTTTACTCTGTGGTATGAACTAATACTATTTGTTATTTTGTTTAGTAGCTAAGTTACTGCTTTTTTATTTTTCCTCGCAGCCCAAAGTAGTCCTTGTTTGCACAGATTTCTTCAAAACCACAGAGTGCTCATTGGTAACTTAAGTACGTGAATTTGTCTAAAGCTGGCATCTCACAAAACGTCGAAAGACGCTCTTCGCTGGTTCACGTCGGCAAAGAGAAATAGAAAATAGATATTAGTGAAAAGAAAATATAACACAGTTGGCACCCCATATTGGTGTGAAATTAATAAATATTTACTTTTTGATAACTACCCTCAATGGAGCCTGTCCCAGATTGAGGGTTTAGTTTAGTTTTGTCCACCAATGTTGCCTGTAAAAATTTTAGTAAGTTCTGTAATTTATACAATCATAAAAGTTCCAACAGAACTTCGTTGTACCAATGTATAGTAAAATTACCATGACACTGACTCTACCTGTCTCTAGTCATGTCGGAAGAGATGGAGGGGTAAGTACGGACTATACATCCGCTTCCAACTTCCTCTGTACCGTGTTTACCGAAATATTATTGGAATGCACGCGTCGACCATATACAATTTTGCCCTTTCATAGTTATCATAAACCACAAATATTGAGGAAAAACGGTATTCCACGTTGCGTTGGTTCTCGTTTTTATATTTTGTCTTTTCTATGTCTCTTCTCCGATAAAGAACGCCGTCCCAAGTTCTGTCAGATCCCAGTTTAAAGTTAAAACTATTGTCGACGGTGAAAGTACGACGTATTTTATGAACCATAAAATGTATGTCTTCACCGATAGGTATTTATTTTAGAAACATAATGTTTAAATCTTGCTACTAGTTCCACAAGAGTTCATATCCGTACAGAAGTCTCTATATCGTAGTAAATATCAATCAACAAAACTTATTTCTTACTTGCTTCTGTTTATTACAACCTGTTTTCTGTGATCGTTCTGCTATAAAAAAAAAAAAAAATACTTTTTGGTTACTATTATTTGAACCGTAATATTGCTTGCCAACATCTTGTAATTTATTTTATTCCTATATTAAAATTCACCAAAACTTTTCAAGGTAATATTTTAAAATAATAAGTTTTGAATCCTCATAAGTTTAATATTTATGTTTGAACCAAACAACCTATATTCTTCAATTTTTTGTAGTACATCGTTGAATGCTGCCGTAAGTACCTTAGCGGGGGAAATTTTTTATTTTCGGAAAGCTTTTTTCCACATTTTCGTCAATTTGATACAGTACGGCATTCATACACAAAGTTTTGGATCGGCATATAGATTAATCTTGTTGCAACGCCGTACATTTCAGCTGGAACAGGGGTGAGAAATCTAAGGCGCAACTCTAAATTTGAACCCCATGCTTTCAGTACCAATAAGAATATTGGCGACATAGTTTTTAAAGTTGTTATTACATATTGTAGTATTGATTTATATGTTATTCATGTTGGGTCAAATGACCCCCTAAAAATGTCCCATGGCCTTGTAGTCTATATGGGTGCCAGCTCATTGGGAAATCATGGCAATGAAATAGCTGATAAACAATGAAATAACAACGGATGACCGTTTTTGTGTCATTGCCCAACTGGTGGTTCTGGAAGACTTAGAAGAATCTGTCATGAGTAGACTTCGGCAAATATGCAAATAAAAATGTAGAAAATATGCGCATAAATATGCACGTGTTTACCCGAAAATATGCAAATATTTTACAAAATATGCATACAAATAAATAAAAAAATCGTAAAATAGTAACAATTTTATTTAAAAAAAAAAGTGTACATAATTAAATATTTCCTACTATTCATTAAGATTTACATTTATTTTAAGTAACTACATCATTTTTAAGTATGAATAAACTTATTTAGAATTATGGTAACAATAAATGACCAAGTGGTGTTCAAAATTTTCTAACAAAAACTTGTGGCTTCTGTCTGAGTACATATATTTATATATGGAAAAACTTCGTTCAACATCAACTGATGTAACGGGAGCATTTTTCAAACTAACCAAAACATTTGGTTCTAAATTAATTGTTTCCGAAATATTTCCAGCTAGAACACTGACTACTTCAGAAAGAATATGGTAACCTTTATTTTTTTCCATAGTAGCTTCAAATTTTTTTAAAATATCTTTTCCAATATTACCCCTAACGTTTCGACAACATGACGCAAATTCTTTTATTAATGCTGTACTTTCGAACAATGACAGTTTTGGTGATTCTAACTGAGTAATTGTTTTTTGAACAAAACTAAAATTTGATTTTATAAATGAAAGTTCTTGTTGAAGCAAGTTACTCTGAAAAGTTTGTTTAGAATCCAAAAGAGATTGGGAACTTTCATCTGTTAACGTATCAATTATGTTCTTTATTTTAACAAAATGATCTGCATAAAAATTAGCTGCTTCTAACCATGTTCCCCATCGCGTTAAAATAGGTTGTGGTGGAAGAGGAATGTTAGGTAGCATTTCTTTATAAAGTTGAATTCTTATAGATTTAAGAAATACTTTTTTGACACTGGATATCATGGTATTTACAAGAGGAAACTTTTTTCGTATTTCCTCTGCAACTCTGTTTAATCCATGCGCTACACAAGTAACATGTATTAAATCTGGGAAAAATATTTTTAAATTTTGTCCTGCTTTCACCATATAAGGAGCAGCATCCGATAAAATAAGCAGTAATTTATTAGAAGGAATAGTTGTCGGAAGAAAATATAAGTTGCTAATGTTTCTTGTATAAAACGCGAAATTGTTAAAGCATTTGTTTTCTCAAGTTGCTGGCATGAAATAAGATGAGATTTTGGTAAGGTATCTTCTTTAAGAACACCAATCAATAAATGAGCAATATACTTTCCTGAGGAATCAGTGGTTTCGTCTACAGATATGTAAAAATAATTATCTGCAATTTCTTCCTTAATATTAATTAACACCGACGAGTATAGCCCGTTCACATTATTTCTTCTTAGAGACCGATCACTTGGAACATTAAGTTTGCAATATTTTTTTAGAAACGAACTAAAATTTACATTTGCTAATTTTGAAAGCGGTATGTTTGCAGACACTAATGCGCGACACAAGTCTTCATTAAAAGTTTCTTGCTCATCTAATTTTTTTGAAGTAGATTGGAAACATTTAGCCATTGAAGTTTGATGTTTTCCTCCTATTTTTCCTTTTTTTGCAATGTGTGAAGCAGTTCTCACATGTTGGTCTATCTGAAATTTCTTCTCACATGCTATCTATAAATAAAAATAAAAACCTTTATTTTAACCCAACCTTTAAAATATAAAAATATACAAGGTGTTTTTGGTTAATCAAATAACTGGTTGGGAAAAAAAACACTCGCTAAGTGTTTTAAATGCAGTATTAATCCACAAATTAGTTTTTGTTACTAACCATTAGTACATCATATAACTTATTTTAAAATTCAACAAGTTTTTTTTTTGTTAATTCAATTACAATAAAAATAATTGTGTTTTAGAATAGCTGACTTCATAAAAAAAAGTAAAGGTGAAAAATTTTTCTAAATACACACCATTGTATTGTACCATGGACAATTTTTTCTCACTAAAGGAAGCTATTTTTCATTTAAAAACAACCTACGAGTACTAAATTTCAAGTAAATACGTTTATTGGTTTTAAAGTTATTGTTGTTATTAACTAAAAGAATTTAATTTTTTTAATTTTAACACCCTGTATCTCGAAAAGTAAATAAGTTTGACCCCTCATTAACTATATCGTTTTGTTCAATTTTTCGAGAAGTATCTACAGTCAAACGTTGTAAGTGTCATTTGGAAACACCCTGTATGTATGAAATATTAGATATTTAATAGAAAATATTAGATACTTACAATTTTGCCACAGACTGAACAGTAGATTTTTCCCATATCCATAGACAGCTCTTTATAAGGTTTAATCCAAGTTGAAGCACTGGTTGTTTTAGGCATTATAAAATCACAATCTTCCTTTTTGTTACGCACAACGAGTGTTTACGCTTTGAATATCAAAACAAAAATGATTTACAAATCTGAGCATCAAATTAGAAATATTTAGGTACCTAATTCAATAAACTGGGAGATTTTGGAAAATCTCTAAATTAGGAACAAATCTATTAGCCGTTTACCTGCTGTTAAGATACAATAAATTGTAGATAGATTTGGGGATTAGATCATAAAATGCAAATGAGCGAACCCTTAGCGATTATCCAATAACTGAATGCCTCAGTGACCGAGACTTTCTAAGAATGTTGAGGGCTACTTAAATTGATCTTCTTTGAAATTGTAAATGTTTTGTACCTGTAGAGATTACGTACTTAGATCATTTCTTGATTAACATGACTACAAAATTTTATACAAGAATTGAAATAAATTGGTATGTTTAAAAATTTTCAAATACAGTATAAAAATCTGAACTTTTATGCACTTTATGCAAACTTTTATACAAATATGCCAAAATATGAAATATTTGCATAAAATATGCACAATATGCAAAATATGCAATATGCATATTTGCCGAAGTCTAGTCATGAGTCATTTAGATTTTAATGTACCATTCTTCTACCGCTATATCGATGACTGTATCTGTGCTATTCCAACAAATGACCGAAATTTTAGATAAATTCAACAGTTACCATCAAAAACTAAAGTTTACTATAGAAATTGAACAAAATAATAAAATAAATTTTCTGGATATTACCTTACATCGCATTAATAATACAGTTAAAACCATGTGGTTTACAAAAGAAACATGGTCTTCACGATATCTCAACTACAATTCTAATCATCCATTCTCCCATAAGAAGTCTGTAATTATAAGTCTTACTGATAAATCTATACAACTAACAGACCCAGAATACAGACCAACTGCAATAAAAAAAATCAAAAAATGGCCTTCTAAAGAATGTATATCCCGAACCGAGACTGTTTTCAAATCAAGACATAAATTTTACAACAATACAAATAACAATAAACCCAACAGTATCAAAACTACTTATACAACTCTTCCATATATAAAAGGTTTATCCGAACAATTGACAAATCTTTTAGCCAAACATAACATAACAGTGGCCCACAAAGGCAACAACCTTTTAAATAAATATTTCACTAAACTAAAAACAAAAACTCCAAAACTCAAAAAATCACACGTTGTTTACGAGATACCATGTATTAACTGTGAAGGTGTCTACATCGGGCAAACGAGTCAACTGCTTCAATCCACAATTCGTTCTCACAAATATGACAAGAACAATGTCACTGCGCTCACAAAACATGAAAATGAGAAAAAGCATAAATTTGACTTCGAAAACATCAAAATTTTAAAAACCGAACAAAACAAAAAGAAGAGGGAGATACACGAATCAATACAAATAAAAAGAAATTCCAACGCAATAAATGACAAAAAATATACACACAACCTAGATAAAATATATGTCAATCTGATTTAAATAATAATAAATATAACACCATAAAAAGCTCTTAAAGTCATAACATATCTCCACTTTACCTTTTTCGAAAACATCAATAATACGCCCATATAAAAATAATTATACACTAATTACAGTAAACCATGAGATATCAGATATCAACTTTTATTTGTCACTTCATTTATGTTAGTGTCTCGTTTTATGTTTTGGTAAGTTGGTATATATATATATATATATATATATATATATATATATATATATATATATATATATATGTATATCAAAATTTTCCGTTAAGATCTTATAAATATCCAAATTTTAAGGTAAAAATGAACAAAATAGCAACAGAAAATCACTTTTCATTATTTAATAGATCATGAATAATAGCAAGCTGAAGAAGATCTGAATAAATTGGATA
Organism: Diabrotica undecimpunctata; assembly: GCF_040954645.1. Classification (NCBI taxonomy): domain Eukaryota; kingdom Metazoa; phylum Arthropoda; class Insecta; order Coleoptera; family Chrysomelidae; genus Diabrotica; species Diabrotica undecimpunctata. The sequence goes on from NC_092803.1 coordinate 108,943,577, forward strand.
TTTCTGTAAAGATTTACAAAAAGATGTTACCACATAATTAGATGCAGTCAGATGTAGAAATTAGTAGTGCAACAAACTTTATTGCTAATCTGTTTAAATAATTTATTTCCAATACAACTGATTTAAATGAAGACGGAATTATTCCCACGTCGAAAACATATCACACAATGACACTAATTATCAACGGTAAGATAAGAACCGGGATTATAGTGTTTTTGACAATTACTTATGAACATTTTAATCACGTTTTGTATATGTGTCAGTTTGTGGGTTTGTTTACGGTACCCCAAAGTACCTTTTTTATGAAAATGCATCCAGTTAATTATTTATATAACAAAACTGTCAAAATGACAATATATGAAAAATTCCGTTAAGATCTCATATATATTAAAATTTGAAATTTGGTTAAGTAAATGGATAAAATAGCAACAGAAAATCTCATTTTGTTGCAGTTTTTATGAATAATACGACTTTTGATCCAAAATACAACAACAATGATGATAATTTTGATGAAAAATGTGAAACATTCAATTTTTTAGATAATGCTCCCCTCGATGTCTGGGAAACTGATTTTAATCAACGATGGAACTATAAATCTAATTAATATAATATAACTCAATGGTTACTGGCAAAAGCCATTGTACGACAACACTTGCCCCTTACCAACCCGACCTGAGGCAGCGTGGTAAGGTATGCCTCGCGACCCCTTATGAATCATTGAAATAAGGGAGGCTGCACCGTAATTGGAAACGGTTGATAAAGCTGCACATGATGATGATGATATATATATATATATATATATATATATATATATATATATATATATATATATGTATATATATATATGTATATATATATATATATATATATATATATATATATATATATATATATATATATATTACAATAACTGTTCTTAATCTTGTACATTTTAGAATCTTGACTAAGGCAAGGGTTGCCTGCCGGAACGTTGATTTCTATGGAAATAAAAATCTAGTTCCACATGTAATATAATTTATTGAACCTAAACCCAAAAAAAAACTAATTTTATATTAAATAAAGTACGGTTCAAGAAACTCAAAACTATAATATATATATATATATATATATATATATATATATATATATATATATATATATATATATTATGCATAAACTAAATAACTAAACAACGAATAATTAACCACAATATATATTACAAAATAAACAGCATAAGAAAAAGTTAAGTATATTTATGATATGTCATAAAATAAAATATATCTTTCACACATTGTTTATTAGACCGCTACACCAAACATATGCGTAAATGATAAATTTGACAATTTCTATTACATTATTTATTGGGAATGGGTGCAATATTGACAATGTGTTCTGAACATTTATATTTTAATTATACCTTAAAATTGTAGCATTTAATTTAAGTACATATTTTATTTGATTGCAATAAAACTAAAATCAGGGCAAAATAATTATAAAACTTCTTGGTTGTAATTAAAAGATTTAATTAATATGTAGAATATTATTTACCAAATATTTATCATTTTCAAGTATTCTTTGTATACACATATGTGTACACGTAAGATAGTCTATGCCTCTAGAATACAACGCATAGTTAAATATTATGTTTATATGGGATTAAGCCACACTTATGGGTTGTAATGAAAATTACATTTGTAACTAACGTTTGACGTTTCGATTTCCACTTCGAAAATCGTTGTAAAAAAAGATTATTTTAAGAATTGTGCCTATATCAACTGGGTTATACGTTTTCAGAAGACCAAAGTCCAAAATCATGAAATATATGAGAAGGGGGAATTATGTCCTTGAATGGTACAAATTTAAACCTGGTGAGTGAAGTAAAGTATTTTGGAGTAATATTAGACTCGAAGTTTACTTGGAATCAGCGTATAGAACGAATAACCTGGAGCGCGGTGACTACGTTAAGGCATGGTGACCTTTTTGCAGTTTCGCAACTGTATATAAACATTGTTTAAATATTAACAGATTGTTTGCTAGTTTTGATTCTCTCCATATAGTTAGCGAAGATTTCGCTTAAAAAAACCTAGACACTATTTAACAATAAACGGTTGTCGATACAAAGTTGCAATTAATAGACTGTTCGTTCATACATTGTTGTGAACAATGAAGCATAGAAAAATGAGTGTATTTTGTTAAAATTGAACATCGCTTGGGTAATTATCGGCCAGACGTAGTGTCAACTTGTAAAAACAAATCGTTAACCAACCGTCTTTGTCAGTGAGACTGTTGTGGTTGCTGCATGTCGAACAAGACATCGTTTTAGTACATTCTCCTTCCTTTCTGATGGCCTCATATGTTAGATGTCATCGTACGTGCAGAAAACAACACACAACAAAAGTAGAAAAATCCTTCCTAATAATAATTACTTCTAAATTTTAAAGTCATTAATACCGCAACATCGTAATTAATTTGTAAAATATTAAGACGGGTAGTTTACATTATTACTTTATTTTACCCAATTATGGCTCGAATTTCACAAGGAAGAGTACTCTGACCAATAAGTATCTTACACTCACTGTGGATTTACCGACATTTCCAGAACTCTCTATTGCAACATAAGCAGACGACTCAGTTTTGCTTTCTTCACATAAAGACCCAACCACAGCATCACTCGGAAAGTGCATACCGATTTAAATGCAATATAAAGTTGTAATCAAGCATGTGGTGTTCAGAAGTACTGCATACGATAATTAATGCTTCTTGGAATATGCCAAATAATACCATAGCCCGAGGCCTTAAAAAAAACAACCGTACAGGAAGAAGATACCAAATTTAGCCAACGATATGAACAGACTAAGAGATCACCCTACTAACTTAGTATAAAACCTAACGAGATAACTAGATTGACGACTACTTAAGTGAAATACTCTAGCCAGCATGCTGAATATAATACTACCAAACATAAGTGACACTGTGTCAGTGTCAAGAATATATAGCAAACTGTCACTGATTATTTTTTTTCCACGCCACTAATTAAACACATACGGATAATTTGCTTATTGTAATTATACTAAAGATTGTAAATAAATTCAAAAAATTACATTTGATATAAACTAAAATATTTATAAAAATGACTTCAAAATATAAAGTAAGTAAATATGTAAGTAACTTTTCAGCATTTACGCTATATATTTATATACAAAGTACATAAATTAAAATATTTGTAAAACTGACTTTCATACTAATAAAAATTTAATATTTCCGATCTTTCAACTGGTATCTAATAATGGTACTTTAAAGATTTTACTATTAGCATATATTTGATGAAAAGTCATCTTAAGGATAGAATATTAAACCACTGTTTCTAAATTTTCACAAAATTCTCAATAAGTAATATAACACTCTCGTATATAGCTGGTAAAAACAATAATTGGGAAGAACCAGTTGCTGGTTATTAATAATTATGTTTATTTTTTTTATTAATTTCCTGGATTTTAGCTGCCTCTCTTTAAATTTACTTGATCTTTTATAGTAAAGTTTTTTAAAAGTTCTCTCTGTCCATTCGATGTCAATGTTGGGACCATTTCACAAGTTAATTTGTGAATTGTGCTTTCTTGGTTTTTGATTTGTTGTTTTTTATATCTAATTTATATTGGATAATATAACAATCCAACAGGTAAATCTGTTCGATATTCGCTCATATATATATATATATATATATATTTAATAAAAATAGTTAATAGTTTTGGTTTATTAAAAAACCATTGTTTTGGCGACGTTTCGGCATGGTCACACTTGCCATTATCAAGTCAGATTAGTTCTGCTTCTTCTTGATGTTCCCGGAGAACTGATTTCTCGATCGCTGCACGCTCTGTTTAAATACCTTTTAGCGCTTCTTGTGATTGGTCCTGTGCGCAGAGTTCGCGGGGTCTTCTTCGCTATTTTAATTTCTACCGTTTTCTGCAGAATTGGTTTCCACGTATTTTGGAGTCTTTGGGCATCATCTCTGGTATTTAAATTTTTTGGATGTTTTTCGATCTCTATGGCTTCCCTGATTACACGTTTGGCCTTATTTTCGATGTTGGTTAGCATTGTTGATCCATTTAAGTTTATTCTGTGTCCTGTGTTTATGGCATGTTGCGCTAGGGATGAAGTCTTCTCTTTTCTTTCGATGACGTTTCGATGTTCTTCGCGTCTAACTTGTATCCTTCGATGTGTCTATCCGATGTACGATTTATCGCATTCCTTACATGGAATTCTGTATACACCTTGATTTTCCAATGCAACTTTTGTTTTTGCAGTTGGTAATATGATTGCGATTTTTCTGCCGGTGTTAAAAATAGTCTCTATTTTTTCTTAGCACTCTGCTGATTTTGTCTGTCGTACCGTTTATATAGGGCAGGATAGTTTTTCCGACTAGTTTTTCTTCTTTTTCTGGATCTTTGCTTTTGTTTCAAGATTTCTGTGCCTTTTCAATCGTAGACATGGAGATGCCATTTTTTCTTAGAGCTGTTTCGACTTTGTACATTTCTTCGTGCTTATGGTCCTCATCTGCCAGTTTCTCAGATCTTGTTATTAAGGTTTTTATTCTTCTTCTTCATGTGCCATCTCCGCGACGGAGGTTGGCAATCATCATGGCTATTCTGATCTTAGATGCTTCTGTTCTGAATAGTTCAATTTTTATTCAAGGTTTTTATTACCGAATTTAATTGTGCAGGATAATGGTGTGAGTCTGCGTGTAAGTACCTGTCAGTATGGGTTGGTTTTCGGTATATTGTATGTCCTATGCTTCCGTCTTCTTTCTTAATAACTAACACATCTATAAATGGAAGTTGTTGGTTATTCTCCCGTTCCATGGTAAATTGTATATTTGGATGAATATTATTAATGTGTTGTAGGATTCATTAAGTTTCTCTTCTTCATGCGTCCGGATAATAAATGTGTCGTCAACATACCTAAGCCACAGTTTGGGTTTATGCTCTGCTGTTTCTATTGCTTTCGATTCCATATCTTGCATAAAAAGGTTGGCTATTACGGGTGACAGTGGTGAACCCATCGGTGCTTCTTCGACTTGTTTGTACCTCTGGTCCTTGTAGATGAAATAGGTGTTGTTTAAGCAATGCCTCGTCAAGTTTAGTGTATCCTGTGGTATTGGATATTTTCTACATATAATTTCTAATGATTCTTCTACTCGGACATTGGTGAATAATGAGATTACATCAAAGCTCACTAATAAGTGTTCAGATTCAAGAATAACGTCCTTTATACGGTCGATAAAGTGGCATGCGTTCTTGACGTAAGAATCCGCTTCCTCCGCATATGGTTGTAGCTGGTCAGCCAGAAATTTTGCCAGTCATTGTAACGGTAATCCGATAGAGCTGACTATTGGTCGTAATGGTAGCTCTGCCTTATGTACTTTGGATAATCCCATTTTGGGTAAACCATAAAGTTTTGGACATCTTGACGACTTTTCCCGTGGAATGAGTGGAACTGTTGATGTTTGACGCTTGTATTTGACCCAATAGTTGTTGGGTCTGTTGCGATTTTTTGATATGCACTATCGTTTAGAATGTTCTTTATTTTTGTGTCGTAGTCTTCAATGTTCATTATGACAGTATCGTTGCCCTTGTCAGCTGGAAGTACGATAATGTCTGTGTTTTTTTGTATATTCTGCAAGGCTTTCTTTTCTTCGTAAGTTAAATTCGTTTTCGAAGATTTGGCTGTTCTTAATATTTATGATAGATCTTGTCGAATAATCTCGGCTGTTTCTGATGGTAGTTTAGTGATGGTCGTTTCCACTTCGCTAATGATATTTTTGACGGGAATCCGTCTCAGTGCAATAGCAAAATTGAACCCTTTGAACAGGACACTATTTATAGCTTCATCCAAAGTAAGATTTGAGAAATTGTAGACTAAATTACTGGATTCTGTTGTTGGTACTTCCTTATTCTTTGGTCGTTGTTGTAGTATCATTTTCTCAAACTTTTTGATGTGTTTTTCCTTGGTGAGATCAGCATCTGTCTCCGATCGAAAGTTTGTGAGTTTGTCAAAGATGTTCCACAGAGTCGGATGTACTTTGTTACTTAGTGTGAGATATAGCTTGAGCAACTCTGAATTTACTTTATCGATGTCTCGTCTGGAGTCTTGAATCGCTTTAGTAAGTGCTAGACTTGCCCTTTTTAAAATATTCTTAGTTTTGTAAGTAAGGTTACAAAGTAACTTACTTCGCTTTGACCGTAGTTTTCCATATCGTCTAAGGTCTCGTAGAATTTCCTCCCCGTAGAGGTTAATTATATTGGAGTTAATTACTGCTACAATTCTGGAGTACATAATTTTGAGAAGATTCTAAATATTTTTATGTATGGAATGAAACCACAACCGGAAGAGGCTCATAACACATTTCTTCATGTCTAATAAAGCACTTAAAACTTAATGCAAAACAATAAAAAGCATGTAACCATTTACAGAGATACCTGTGTACGTCAAAATAGCAACATAAATATGTGTTTGGTATTAATGGGGTTATCGATGTTATAGATCAAAAGTTTTTGGTTCTAAAACGACGCTGATTTTGGCAGTGTCGAATAAGCAACAAAAGAAAAGATCATATTCTATGTTACAGAAGACTGGCATTAGAGGAAGGTAATGAAGAACTACGTGACGGAACAGAAAACTTTTAGAAAACCAAAAATGAATGTACTTAACGTGCTAATAATGTGACACTATTTAAGTTAAATGTTCAATAAAATTCATTGCTTTTCCAGATTAAAGTCGTTATGATTGAATTTATCTTGAACATGTTTAGAGTGAAAATAGCTTAAGTCAGTATAGCCCAATTTTTTGTATTGTATATGAAACATGTAGAATTCATATTTCTAGATAAGATTGATCACTTAAATGTAGACATTTTTCAGTTATTTGTATTCAAATATCGTTCTATTTGATTTTTTTTTCAAATAATTTTAACAAATCACTGTATTCCTCAGACATGCCTTAAATTGACTTGTGCCACTTTCATTTTCACCAATTGACACTAAACTCGTTAAACAACGACGCAATTACCAAATATATGAATGGGTCTATACAAATAGATCGGGTGTTGCACTATCTATGGGTTGTATTATTCATTTTTTGGTATTCGAACCATGTACATTGAAATAGTTGACAACAAATCGTTGACACTGTGAATTTACTTATGATGAATTATGTGAGGGTTTAGAAGACAATAGTTTTATAAGTTATAAATTAACATTTCTAGAAATACATTTACAAATCTTTTAATGCTAGATTCGCGAACATTTACACCCCGCTGAGAAAAACTTGTGCCATTAACTAAAAAAACTTTACATGTTAACATTTTTTATATATTATTTAATTATTTTCTTAGTTAACTATATATATAAAATATAATAATCACCAAATCTCCCAACTCAAACAGGCCTATGAATGATTTTCTACATGGGCGAATTTTTACATTATCAAACACATGAAATTGCGGATCTGCGCATGATTAGCTGATTTGGTGTTTGTTTCTTTGTTAAGTATATTTCAGCCTTAATCTGTACCAAAATATTTCTGGCCAAAGTGATTAGGTGCCACTGGATGAACTTCTGATGTAGATATTTTCATCTAAAACAAAATTTAAAAAAAAAATAACTTTCAATGTGCTATATTGTAATTATAATAAGAGGTCTGGCAATTAAGTTCCGAGACTGTTGATATATTATCCTTATTTAGGAATTTTTTATAATTTTTACCCATCAATATACTCCCTTTCCGCATCCCTACACGGTTCCATGCGAACTTTTCACTGTGAAACAGTACCGCAGGTCATCTTCCATTAGGCTATCCTCTAATGATTCGCAGATGATTTCTTTCAAGCAGGATTTGATTTTTGAGAACAGATAGAAGGATGGGACATAACTCTGACCTTGTTTTTGGCTAAATACTCCCTGACCTAGTGCGTGCTGAGAGCTGGCCTATTGTCCACGATCAAGGAGTTTTCTTTCCACACTTCGGGCCTCTTTTTCTGAATTTTTTTCCTTAAGTCTTCGTAAAACCTCTAAATGATAATACTGATAACTATCTGACCTTGTCGTGCCCATTTTGTCTGAATTTCACCACATATATCGAATAAAATAATCAACATTGCCTTGAATTTGGATTTGCTCATCGTCGCTTTTTCGACCATCAGAGAGCTTGGAGTCTTCCAGTACATGGATTACCGCTTGATTTCAGAGATATATTGAAAAATCCATGTTTTATCACATCGAAACATTTTGTTCTTCTCGCTACACATGTGAAATCAGCCTTGGAACTTAATTGCCAGACATAGTATATTCATGAGAAGAAAACAATAATGGTCTTCATGTTTTAATTTTAAAGCTAGATATTTAAATGAAACTCTAAAATTAATTATTAATGTTACAGTAATAACTGCTATTGTCTATTAAGTCAACTTTTACTTGTGTAAAATGAAATTAGGAAAATACAAACCTTGCAAAAACATGGAACAAGTTTGGTGAAGACTTGATCAATGTGAAAGTATTTCTACTTGGGGTGTTATACATACACAGGTTCACACACACCTTTTAATTAGGAAAACATGGATGAATAACAGTTTTGAGATAGTACCATGTTGTATATTATACTTCCCTTATTGGCCTACTTTTCATATTTATAAAGAACAATGTTTGCCCCATGGACGTAGTTTGCCCAGATAAGAAGAGTGTGATAAGGGATTATTTGGATGAGGTTTATACTGGAATGAAACTTATTTGTTTAATTGTTCTGTAACTTGTTTTTTGTAAGTTTGTATATATATATATATATATATATATATATATATATATATATATATATATATACATATATATATATATATATATATATATATATATATATATATATATATAAGTATATATATATATATATATATATATATATATATATATAAGTATATATATATACAGGGTGAGTCATGAGGAACTTTACATACTTCTACCATATGTAGAGTCCCTCAGGGAGCATATCATGTGGCCACTAAAAAATGTCAACTCCTCTTCTTTATTAATTAACAGGGTGATTTGTGTAATTGCCCATTTATTTCATTTTACTGTAGTGTTTATACGGCTAATTTGATTTTTTTAATTTTTGTATGATACAGTACACTACTATCAAGCATTCGACTGGTATTAGCTAAACTAAAAAATTCCAGGACTGGCTTTGGAAAAATTAATTTAGGGATTCGTATTAAATATTACACCCTGTATATATTTTTTTTAAAATGCAATAAGTGATTTTCAAACTACATAAATAGCCAATGAAAACGACATATGCGACAATGTTGTCGCACTTTTATTAAATTTTTAGTGAACGATCAAATCTTACCAAAAATAGAACAACCATAATGAAGTATCAAATTATAAGGTAATTAACCCATTAAGGGCCGAGACAATAAACAAAGAGAAATTTGACAATTGATTTATTAGATTGGATTAAAAACACATAAATTAAGACTAATTTACAACCAAAAAGAATTTTTTTTTCTCATGAAAGGAAAAACAGGTGGGTCGCACTTTTGGCCGAATACGCATACAATTTTTAAAAAAGGAACATATTGTATCTTAACTGTAAATTAAATTTTAAGATGAAAATTTTCGAAACATTCGGGGTGTAGATGCACTGTACACTTTTTACATAAATAAATAGTATTACTTTTGCACATCCGACATTTTCTTCTTGCACTATTATCGTCTCTTTTTACAATGTGGCCATTTTGCACGAATGTCGCCCGAAATATGGAACCATTTCCCCGTCAATGGAAAGATTTTTTGCAAAGACTCCAGATTGTGAAAACTTTCGGTTAATTATTTCAAAAATTGGTGACAATTTTGCAAATTTATCATTTTTATTCAGTAAGGTGTTATCTGACAAATGTATATTCTGTTTGATTGAACGAAATCTATGTCGGCTCATGCTTTCTCTTACAATGTGCACTTCTTTATCCTCATCCTTCGACCAATACATACCAAGTTGAGGCAGACTGTGATAACCAGATAATATACATATGCCAATAAATTTTTTTAAATCTGTGGCGGTTATTCTGCGATGCATAAATATTTGTAAAATATCGAATGCTCTCACTTACTTCTTTATCAAAAAAGAGTAAAAAAACTTCAATGTGACTTGCCTCCATGGTTGGCTTTTATATTTTCTAAATATTGATCAGACTGATGTTGAATTACTGCCGAGTACGAAGGAGTATCTGTTTTTACCCAACTTGGGACAAATTTGGATTTATTATTTTTGCCTGGTTCTTTCTTTGGACGTTTTGATCTGTGGTTCAGAGGAATATCATCATCAGAATTCCCATTCACTTGTATTTCATATATACCTGCAATATCTGTTTTTATTCCTTCTGTACCAATAATATTATCATCAATGTCTTCTACATCGGAAATTTCATCTGTTTCCGGCGGCACATAAACCACATCAAGTGAGTCAGCATTTTCACAGTCTGAGTCTTCTTCTAACAAAGCCATTAACTCTTTAGTAATTAGTACCCTCTTCATTACCTATTTCGAGAATTTACTAAAATAAACAAAAACATGCACTACTAAAAATATACTACTACTATATACACGCATTCATATGATAATAATTTAGCTTACCTTATTTCAACTTATATGGAATATAAAACAAATAAACACAAGGAAACTTTCAAACTGATTTAAGTCAAGAGAAAAGCAAATATAATAGTATTGACTATTGACGAGATCGTAATTTCAGATTGTTTAGTCTACGAAAAAAATATAATATGGTTTCGGCCAAAGGTGCGTATACGAATCCATCGTATAAACATGCAATTATAGACCTTATTTTTAAAGTATGAATGAATAAGTTTTTAGAATAATAAAAATTTCAACATATTTTTATAATTATAGAATACAAAATATGAATTAAGTTTATAATTAGTATCGGAAAAAATTTTTGTACGAAGATGTGCATAAATCATTAAATTATGCAAAATTATAATAATCTTAAAATATTTAAAAAGTAATATTTTTATCAAAAGAAAAATGATACTATATACCTCAATCTATTGAGATGTTACTTCAATAAAAAGAGAACATTAAAAAAAATTTCGGGCCAAAAAAAAATTAACAATAAAGGTTGCGTTTACGCACCTTTGGCCGTAAATGGGTTAATTTAAACAAATATTATAAATTTCAAACATTTTAATTGAAATGATAAACTGAGTCACTGCACAACAAAAAACAGTAACTACTAACAATAACGAAGAACAATTTAAAAAAAAAAACTGAAAATATGTATGTACATAGTTATGATAAACACATAAATTAGAACTGGAAAAGATACATGAATGGTAACAAAATAAAAATAATTCAAAATAGATTTTCGAAATGGAACCCTGCAGCCTGTACACATTTTTGTTGCCGAATTGTTAGTTGACGTATTGAATTACGGATACTCTGGGGATCGTTTCTAATAGTATTACAACAATGTATAATTCTATCAATTAATTGTTGTCGGTTATTAATATTCACTGCGTAAACTAGTTGCTTTAATCGTCCCCAAATATGGTAATCAACGGGATTGAAATCAGGGGATCTTGAAGGCCACGAAATAGGACCTGCACGTCCTATCCACCTGTTGCCATAAACCTTATTGAGATGTCTCACTGCCAGTAAAAAGTGTAGGGGTGCCCCATCATGCTGAAAATACATCCCTCGGATAGCAACGTTCGCGTTGGCAAGCAAATTCGGCAAAATATTTTGTAGAAAGTTCAAATAGACCTGCCCTGTTAAAGGACCATCAAAAAAGTGAGGACCTACTAATTGGTTATTTATGACACCAATCCACACGTTAACCGAAAACCTTAACTGAAAACGACGTTCTCGAATAGCATGGGGATTTTCTTCTGCCCACACATGTGAATTTCGTGAATTATTTATCCCGTCTCTGGTAAATTGGGCTTCATCTGTAAATAGTGTCCTGTATAGCGTTGGTCGACTATTGTTAATCCATCTACAAAATTCCAACCTATCGATCTCATCTCCAGCATGTAATCGCTGAACCATTTGAATGTGATATGGGTATAGATTATTTTTTTGTAAGACTCTACTTACTTTTGATTGAGTAACATTGAGTTCTCGACTTACTTGTCTAGTGCTTATTGTAGGGTTCATAGTAACGGCGTCCATAATGTCATCTTCCTGCGCTTCATCTACATGTCGCTCTGTTGTTCCACTAGGAAAAGTGCCATTTTCTGGCAAATAATTAAAAACTGACCCAAATGTTGGATGACTGAGAGTTCGACGATTAGGAAATCTCCTGCGATATTCTCTACTAGCAGCCCTACCATTCCCATTACAGAATCCATAAACAAATATTATGTCTGTATATTCTGTGGTCGAAAACTGATGTGGCATTTTGAACGAAAGTAACAAAAGCTCTACCAAAACTAACACAATGTACTTAACGTAGATATGACAGAAGAAATATGTATTCTTGTACACATAAATAACAATTGATAATGACAATAATGACAATGGGTATAAAATATCAAGAAACGTCAAACGGTCAACGCCAACCTTCATTTTAAACTTTTTTAGATTTATTTTTATTTAGTACAGTTGATGCAATGTATTATTATTTGACATAAAATTTTAATCATTTAAAATCAACAAAAACTAACACATACAAGAGGTTTGACTTTTTAATCAATTTAATTTATTATTTATCGAAAATAATGCCCCAATACGATCTATGAGTAAAAATTTAAAATTGAAAAACAATTGATTCTATCGTAGAGATAATACAAAGTGACAGTAAAGATGTTAATTTTCTACGTATTAGATTATGTTGTAGGAACTCATTTTAATTAAAATGTTTGAAATTTATAACATTTGTTTAAATTAATACCTTATAATTTGATACTTCATTATGGTTGTTCTATTTTTGGTAAGATTTGATCGTTCACTAAAAATTTAAAGTGCGACAACATTGTCGCATATGTCGTTTTCATTGGCTATTTATGTAGTTTGAAAATCACTTATTGCATTTTAAAAAAAATTTATACAGGGTGTAATATTTAATACGAATCCCTAAATTAATTTTTCCAAAGCCAGTCCTGGAATTTTTTAGTTTAGCTAATACCAGTCGAATGCTTGATAGTAGTGTACTGTATCATGCAAAAATTAAAAAAATCAAATGAGCCGTATAAACACTGCAGTAAAATGAAATAAATGGTCAATTACACAAATCACCCTGTTAATTAATAAAGAAGAGGAGTTGACATTTTTTAGTGGCCACATGATATGCTCCCTGAGGGACTCTACATATGGTAGAAGTATGTAAAGTTCCTCATGACTCACCCTGTATATATATATATATATATATATATATATATATATATATATATATATATATAAGTAGTATATATATATATATATATATATATATATATATATATATATATATATATATATATATATATATATATTCTACAGTATTCACTGCCTTCCCTCGCTCAACCGTTTCCATCTCTCTGTTGTCCCATTCTCCATCGTTTAGGCCTCTCTTACTCATGGCGTCGTCTACTTCGTTCCTCCAAGATGTTCGGGGTCGTCCTCTTTTCCTCCTTCCTATGGGGCTCCATTCGGTTATTCTCTTTATCCATCTGCTGTCGCTAGTTCTTCTTTCAATTGGTGTCCATACCACTTTAGTCTTTTTTGTTCTATATATGTTAATATGTCTGTTTCTATTGATGTTCTTTGCTTTATTTCGTCATTACTTCTCTGTTGCTACTATTTTACTGCTGTTTTTCTTGTTTATGATCCAATTTTCAGCCCCATATGTCATAATACTTCGCACTTATGTTTTATAAATCTGTGTTTTTGTCTTCATATTTAGGTGTCTATCCCACCATACTGAGTGAAGTTGTCGGATTGCTGTTCTTGTTTGTTCTAATCTTTGTGTAATTTCTTCCTCTGTTGTTGCCTTTTTCGTGATTATAAACCCCAAGTATTTGAATTTATTTATAAGCTTGTACATTGTTTATTTTTCCTGAATGTTTTGAAACATGTTCTTTTTTATCCAATGTCTTAGTTTCTATAATAGGTATATAAGCTCAGATCCAAATTCCATAGATCATTTCTTGAATTATTATTTATTTAGCACATGGTGTGCATGGAGAATATAAATGATTATAGAGTACTATAAAAACAGATATACATCAAAACACATAAGGTTTGTCTTTTTAGTTTTGCATATAGCCGTTTAGAGGACGCCACCAATAAAACCTTCCGACATAAATGAAACCTCAATCTTTGTTGACATAAATCGAGAATTTCATTGCGATATAAGTCGTGTAGATACATTGAATTTTTGAAATTAGCAAGTCGGTCGAAAAATGGATCTTAACAGAGAACATTTTCGAGCAATAATTTCTTACAATTTTCGGAGAGGATTATCCCAACAGCAATGTCTCGCTGAAATGGTTTCTGTGCTTGAGAATGTAGCATCACACCAGTCAACTATTTCTCGCTGGTATTGCGAATTTCAACGTGGTCGCTCCAGTATCAGCGATGAATCCAGGGCAGGTCCACCCAAAACAGCAGTCACACAGCAAAACATTGATGTGGTTCGTCAGCTATTTAAGGATAACCGCCACATAACATACCGGGAGATAGAGCATAGAGGCATCTTTGAGAATTTCAAAGTCCAAAGACCTCGATCCAAAAGATCCTATATGAAGAAATGTGTGCTACGAAGTTGTTTTCCTGTTTGATCCATCATTTGCTCACAGAAGAGCAAAAAGCGGTTCGTGTCAATTGGTGTTGAAAAACATTGAAACGATTCAGCAAAGGAAGCTTAAAAAACATTTATAGTATTGTTCGGGGCGATGAATCTTGGATTTAACCCTACGAACCGGAAAATAAACGCCAATCCGCTGTGTGGGCGTTTTACGATGAGGAAAAACCAACAAAAGTGATCCATTCTCGAAGTGTGTCTTGAAAGAAAATAGTCGCAACTTTTGTGTAAAAAATTTGGTTATGTGGCAACAATTGCTTTAGAAGATCGAAGAACTGTTACTTTTGACTGGTATATAACTTTTGTTTACCAGAAGTTATCGCTAAACTCCGACAAAGCAACACACAAAGTCAAATCATCCTACATCAGGACAATCCAAGTGCTCACACTGTATAGCCCGAAACGAAGTCCCAACGACTTCTTCACATTCTCAAAGATCAAGAATTCAATGTGTGGGCAGTGATTCCAGTCGCCAGAAGAAGCCATCGATGCATTTAAAACACCGATTTTGCAGGTGTCAACTGAAGACTGGAATAACTGTTTTACCAATTGGTCTGAATGTATGTAAAAGTGTATCGATCTTGGTGGGACATATTTTGAAAAGCCATAAAGTACCTAAGTCTATATACTTTTTGTCTATGGCTATATGCAAAACTAAAAACACAACCCTTGTTTATTTATGATATGTAAAATATTGCCACAGACACAGGAACGATGGTTATTCATAATTATAGTTTTTTGTGGAGATCATTAATCTACTCCAGTGCAGCATCTGGAATGGGAAAAATCGATTATGCTACCAAAGTATGCCATCAGGGGCATTCTATCACAATGAGCTTAATGGTTTAGCAAGGTTGAAGATAGTTGTGTGATTGTATCTGGCTGAGTCCCCATTAATAATCAATCATTAATCAATAGTGAATCACAGCAAAGCCCATGTAATAAGGTTTGGAGTCTTCCATTCCAAATCAGAGTTAATTCCATACATGGTAAGTGCTCATTGAGGTTTACTGCTGTATGTGATGGGCTACAGTTTCTTAACATTCATTTCATTTTACATGGGCACTAAAACCTTCGACATGTTGTTCATGACATAACAAGTGGGGGCGATCTAGATTTAAGGGGAGTAGGGTATTTTTTTGCATTTTTGTTTTGTTTTTTCATTCGACAATATAATTCTTCAAGAGTATGCAGTTAAAATTTCATTGTAATCAGAGCAAAAATGGTGAGTAGTGACTCACATGGAAATTGGAATAAGTACAGTGTCAAGTTCTCATGATTATGCACTTGCAGCAGATAACAACTAATTTACTAGAGCAGATAAAATAGCTGCAGATGCACCAAAAAAAGGCCAGAGTTCAACGAAAGCCGGAGAAAAAAGATGCTTTAGATATTTTAGCAGGAAGTGTGTCGCTATATGGGTCTGGAATAGACAATACTGAAAAAAAAATAAGCCTTTCTTTTAATCACTTTTTTCTCTGAATATTTTTTTTTTAAGTTAGTGTTACCTGTATCTCAAAAACTACTTGATTGATCCTTCTCAAATTTTGCACACTTATTTTATAGATAAATTAGTAGGTCGCAACGTCAAGATATTGTCCATTTTGTTGTTATAATTAATTTTATAACATCAAATTAATCAAATTTTAATAAAAATTTTTCGAAAATTTATCTATGAAATTGAAAAATATTTAAATTAATGTTTTATTCTTTTTTCGTTGCCAGTGATTTTATCCTGTAAGAGACTGAAGATATGTGTTTTCTCATAGTTTAAGTTGCAATATAAAATTCTGTGGAAACCTTTCTATAAATTTGCTATAATGAGTGTTTAAAAAAATGTTTTTTGAATGTTTGAATTTTTCAGATCTGGGCATATAATGGCTAGTACTAGTAAACATGTGTTGAAGATATCCAGTATTACTGAATTTTTCAGTAATGACAACAAAACTACTATTACCTATTTAAACTATGAGAAAACGAATATTTTAGGGGATAAAATCACAAGCACTAAAACATAATAAAACATTAATTTAAATATTTTTTAACTTCATAAATAAATTCAATAATTTATTAATTAATTTTTAAATAACCCCGATAAAAACAACAAAATACCTTGAAATACAGTAAAAAACAATTGAAGTGTTAATCAAACAATAACATAACTTTAAAACATGAACATTGATAGTAAATATCTTAATATAGGTAATGGATTTTGACAAGAGCTATGACATTGTAAATAACAGGTAAACTTGTGTATTGTATCAGCATGACTCATAGCTCTTATTAAAATCTATTACCTCTACTGTGATATTCTTACCTCACAAATTCGCGAACAAAAAATAATACCAATGCACAGAACGAATGTTCATAACCAAAAGTCTTTATTTATTCTACTCTAAAATCCCTACCCATTGTGACATCCTAGCTTAGGTAGTCCATTGCAAATAATAACAAAATATTCAAGTGTCATGATTTTGTACCAGTTTTTTGTGTGCAGGAGTGTATTATAAAATGTGTGTCTATACTTTACCTTTGGATACATATCTAAGACAGTTTGTACAGCCTGGGGGGTACAAAATAAATTACTAAGTACTATACATTCTTCTTTAACCCCATGCTCTGTTAATACATTTACTGCCTTACTAACAGTATTTCCTGTAGACATTATGGGATACATAAGTAGTACCTTAAAAAACATAAAAAATAAATAAAACAATACAAATGCTAAAGTGAAATTTATATTCATCAATATCATCAATTATATAATGAGGAGAATTGGGAGTGGGGAATGAAGGACAATTAATAATATGCTAATGTTTGACCTAATGACCAAATTTAACATAAAATTAAAGAAACCAAGAGATACTCAAGAAGCACCTTAAGGATTGAATTCAGAATGCAACTCCATATTATAAAAAAAAGCACACAAAATCTCTCTCTAAATAAATATCTCTCCCCTTATAATATCACTACTGAAAGAGAAAAGACTGACTCTCAAAACTTGTTAAACATTTTAAAATTGTCTAGAAGAATGGTGCAAAATAGAAATAACAACTATGATTTAGTATATAAGATTCCCAAAACTAAAATTTCCTTATAGTATATTACAACTACACCCATATGCATTAAAACAAAGTAAAAAACTTCTCAGTCTGTTCTCTTTTGTACTAAGAATACTTAGTTCTTCTTTTTTATGCTAAACTAATGTATATGTAATTTACTACATAAGGTTCATTAATTGACTTTTGGATCAAATTATACTAACTTAATACTTTGGAAAAATCCAAAATGTTACAAATGTTCTAGTTTTTCTGGTAACAATACTTACATGCCTTTGGCAAATATCTTCTGGGAATCTAGCATAAACAACTTTAGCTTCATGAGTATCTAAATCTGATTCTACTAAAATCTTTCCTATTCTAATACTTCTACAACAATCTCTTAAACCCTGTTCCATTGCTTCACCAGATCGAACAATCGAAACACCACAATTGCCAGATTTATATTTCAATCCATCATACTTGGCCCCTGTAGGAGTAATGACATCACAGTCTGTAAATGGTAATTGATTCAAACTATCTTCTATCACAAGTCTAATTAAGCGATCAGCATAAAACTTGAAGTCACTTCTAGTGGTATTTCTAAAAAATATAATATTCATATTAAAGTTGTTCCATGAAAAAAAATGTTTCCAACAGATGCAGAAACAAATCTAGTCAATTAGCAATACACTGATTGCGCAATTATTGTAAAATAAAGTAGAGTTCACTGATTATAGAGTGGCTCATGTGAGACATTGTATCTGTACCTAGTGTAGGTCCACCTAAGATTTAGTATTTGAAAAAAAAAATGAAAACTATAATATTGTATATATCCGCTAAAATTTAGTGACGATGATTAATATATTCTAAAAAAGGGACATATAATGAATATTGAAATTTATTTTTTGGTAGGTAGAAAATTATACAAAATTATAAGAGAATAATAATTAGAATATTATTAAATATATAATGCACAATATCACAATTTCAGATTGAACGCAATGTTTTTAAGACAAAAATATTCTATTTGTACTGCATCCAGAACACTGTGATATTTACCTATCCCTTAAAATAGTCTGAAGTTCTTTGATTTGATCATGAGCTTGTAGTACATGCAGGCCTTTATAGGTTTTATAAAATTCGAAACCATTACAAGCTTCGTGGTCTTGACTACCCATGTTGCTTTTTTAATTGGACCGCTTAAAATTAAGATAGAAATAATTTTGTTTTTTTATTTAAGACCTTTAAAATTAGAAATTTAGGTTATGTTTAATCATCTAGTATTTGTATTTGCGGTTATTCATGTTCATGTCAATTCTTTATGCATTCTTTGCATCTAAGATATCTAAAGGTGGTCATACAATACAGAGGAGACAAGACATGATGGTGTAGACATTTTTTAAAAATCGTTGATATCAAAGAATTACTACCTCCAATAAAAATCCTTTAAAATCAACCGATACAGATGAAAGACATAAAATTTCAAGTTTCGTATAAAACTCAAATAATTTTATTTAGAGAAGATGATAATTACTGATCGTAAAACGTAAAACCCAGAATCCAACATACCAATTTACTATTAGATAATATTAAAGCAAAGTTTCTAGCTCCTATATTATCTACAATATACTGCTACTACTACTACTTATATACTGGCGTTGTATTAATTTTTCTCTACAGTAAAATGCTGAGGCGATCGTCACGAAATTAGCTAGACGAAATAGTTGTAAGAGTTCATTATCTCGACGAGTAAATCAACTGGCCCACAAATCACCTAGTAGGTCCGTAATCTAACATGTAATCTAATAGCGGTTTCATATACTTTGGAATTTACAAAAAATTGTTAAAATAAATTAATAAACTTTGTAAATCGACAATTGTATAAAAATCTTACAATAAAAAAATAATAAATAAATAATTATAAAAATATTATTTAAAATTTAAAAATACAGAAAACATAGTAGGAAGCTTGGCGCTAGTCTACCGCCTACTGTATGTACCACTTTTTCCTTTTTTATAAGGTGTCCAATGTCATTATCAAACGGTAAATTTGGGTAATTACGAATTTATCAAACGTGTATACACGGGGCATTTTTAATATCGAAGCCAATAATGCCAGGAGCACACACCCGAGCCACGAGCCAAAAAGAAAAATCGAGATTGGAGTGTGCTGTGGATGTGGAATTTACGACTTATGGGTAATTCAGCCATTTCACAAATCATAAACGTCAGTACATGACAAATTATGGTTTGCCATTGTCAACATAAAGGTTGATTGCATTCAAAATTATATTAGGAAAATCATAAATAATAAGTTACAATAGTTCGACCATGTAATGAGACATCCAGAAAGTTATAACCTTCTTCAGCTCATAATACAGGGCAAGATCGCCGTGAAAAATGATATGACTTCTACTAGGAATAGTCTCTAGCGAAGGACTGTAAAATAATATAGATTTTATATTACAAATATTTTACAAAGTACTATTCCTAGTAGAAGCCATATAATTTTTGTTATTTTAATTCTTACTAGCAAAAGAACAACAATTGTTTAGATGTGTGAAGTAATTAGCTGATATAAAACGTAGAATCGTATATACCGGTTACTGACTACATACTTTCAAAGTTTAACTCATAAGATATATTCATTAATCCGGAAAAAAACAGAACAATTATTTGAAGTATAAACGAGGTATGCTATGTGCTTTAAACTGACTTATATCCAGGCCACTTTGTTGTAGAATAAATTTGATCCATCTACCAATGGTTTGAGCAATTGGTTACTATGAGCGGCAGCTCATAGAAAAGGCCCGCGAATTTAAAATTCCAATAATAATCTGTTTTCTAGACTACCAAAAGGCATTTGATTGTGTGAAGTGGGAAGTTCTCTGGACAGTTCTTCATGAGATGGGAGTTCCAGATCATTTGGCAATATTAATTAAAAACTTATACGAAGATAACTCAGTTAAAATAAGAATTGAAAACCAGCAATCTGATACCTTCAAAACCAGCAGAGGTGTACGACAAGGGTGCATACTATCTCCAGACCTGTTCAATTTATATGGAGAATACATAATGAGGAACGCACTCGATGGATGGAGAGGCGGCATCTCCATTGCAGGAAAAAAGATCTCAAACTTAAGATTCGCAGACGATACAACACTGATAGCAACATCTGAAGAGGAGATGTCGAGACTGATAAAGAGAGTAGAAACCGAAAGCAACTAGTGTGGGCTCAAGATTAATAATCAGAAAACAAAAATCATGATTGTGGACCACGCGAATATCCTCCAAACAACAGGCGCCCTAAATCAATTCGAGAAAGTAGACGAGTTCACGTATCTAGGATCTTCCTTAAGCACCTCCTCCCATACGGAAATTCGCAGAAGAATAGGGATGGCCAAGAACGCGATGAGTCGACTGTCAAAAATATGGAAGGACCGCTCTTTATCCAAAAAACTTAAAATGAGACTGGTACGGACACTCATTTTTTCAATCTTCAGTTACGGTGCCGAAACATGGACAATAAAATCAGAGGATAGGAAAAGAATTGACGCATTCGAAATGTGGTGCTGGAGACGAATGCTACGCGTCTCGTGGACGGAGCACAGATCCAATCAGTCGATTCTCGAAGAGCTAAACATTCAGACCAGACTCTCCTCTCAGTGTCTTGCAAATGTTTTAAAGTTTTTTGGCCACATTGCGAGAAGAGACAATGACAACTTAGAAAGACTAATTGTATGCGGAAACGTAGAAGGACGTAGAGGCAGAGGACGCTCACCTATCCGATGGTCAGATCAAGTACAGAAAGACACTGGAGAGACGTTTTTCGAGTCCATAAGAGCAGCCCAAAATCGCAAGAGATGGAGAGAATTGACAGCCCGCATTGTAGGAAATCACGATCCTCAGCAATGAGGAAACGACAAGAGAGAGAGAGACCAATGGTTTGTGGAGTGGTCTTATGAAAAGGTTTCTTATGAGTCAGTAACAAAGCTCTGCATGATCCTCTTAAATATTTTGTCGTTTCCAAATGATTGCTTCAATGCTAAATATTTATGACGTTCAAATAATTTTTGTGTGTAAAAAACCAAATTTTATAGCCGGGCAAGCAGATACAAGAGTTCCCAAAATTTTTGCAAATTTTCTAGTTTTACACTCCGGTAGTTGCAAAAAATCTTTAAGCATTTTTAGAATCTTCAATTTTTTGCTGTTAGGTAATGTTACCGTCAAATTATTTGAGTCAAAAGTAAACCCTAAATATGTGCACACATTTGTAGGAGTAATGTTGCTTTTAGTCTGATTATTTAAAAGCTTAAATGTGTTAGTATTTCTACAGTTAATTTTACATTATGTTCACACTCTTTATATGATTTCCCTAGAATCAGAAAATCATTCAAATATGCTGTTAAAAGAACTCCCTTTTCTCTTAGAATTTCTACAATAGGTTTTAATATCTTTGTAAATATTCTAGGTGCACAACTTAAACCAAAAAGCAAAACAGTTGTATTCGTATAACGTAAAGTGCCATTAAATGTAAATCCTTAATATTTAGGATGAGATGTTTGTACCGGTATTAGCAAAAACCTTGAAAATATACATATCATCACTATGATCAACAATAGATATTGCACCACTAAGTATTAATTTATTTATAAGGTTTGTAATAATTTTTACTTTTTTAGTTGACCGTTTATCTTCAGAAGCTACAACTGTTTGTTTTGGTTTCTTTACAAGTGGGATAACCATACCTCTTATATAAGTTAATACCTTTTTGTTGCCATGATTTCTCTAACTCTTTCGCCGTCTTGACCTTATTGTCAAGATCATTACCAAAAGGGGATTCAGTGATGGTGTATCCTTTAATACCTCTGCGGTCTCTTCATTTAAATTAATGGCTATTAGTTCTCTTCGCGATACTGACTCTGAATAATGAATGTTTGTCAATAAGCAGCTGGCATCACCAAGTAGAGAGTATACTCTTTATTTCCTCCCTCATTTTCACCAAACATGTTTGTTAAAGCTATTTCTATAGCTGCCATACTAGCACCAATTTGTTGCTGAAGCAGTACCAAACGAGCATCTTTGCGAAGTATGGAGTCACTTACTGCTATTTTTACTTCCGAATTTATATTTGGAGAAGCCACAAGCTTGCAATTTTCAGGAGACAGATATTTGCTTGTAAGGTCTTTGAGGATATCTTCTTCTAGTCCAGAAGTTAAAATATGAGCAACAATATCTGTTTGTATGGGGCTTGCAACTAATATTTTTACTTTATTATCCGGATAAGTTCCCCGAATATTTCCTCTACAAATTTTGTTATCCCAACAAATATTTTTTCTTGAATATTTGTCATGACAAACAAATATTTTTTTTGCATAATTTTTTCAGACAGTATTAACAACTATATTATTGACAATATTTGTCATCACAAACAAATATTTACTTGGATAATTTCCAAAGTGAAAGAAGAAAAAAATTGAAAAAAATTATTAAGTATTCCAATATTGTTAATATTCGTCATCACAGATAAATGTTAATTGTGAATATTTCGGTCAGGTGTCAACACAAACACCTGTAGTAGGTAAGTTTATTTGGTATTCCTACCAACAATTTTTTATTTACACATGTGATAATATTATATACACGGTATTAACAACTATATAATTGAGGATATTTGTCATCACAAACAAATATTTATTTGGATAATTCCCCAAGTGAAAGAAGAAAAAATAAAAAAAAATATTAAGTATTCCAATATTGTTAATATTCGTCATCACAGACAAATTTCAATTGTGAATATTTCGGTAAGGTGTCGACACAAAACACTTATAGTAGGTAATTTTATTTGGTATTCCTACGAACAATTTTTTATTTACCCTAGCGACAACATTATATACACGGTATCAACAACTACATTATTGACGATATTTGTCATCACAAACAAATATTACTTGGATAATTTCCAAAGTGAAAGAAGAAAAAATGAAGAAATTTATGAAGCATTCCAATATTGTTAATATTCGTCATCACGGACAATTATTAATTGTGAATATTTCGGTCCGGTGTCAGCACAAACACCTATAGTAGGCAAGCTTATTTGGTACTCCTACCAACAGCTCTTTATTTTTACATGCGATAACATTTATTACTATCTACCTTTATGTACTGGTATATTTTTATCCCGATTCTCCTCTGAGACAACAATTTGAACCAATACTTGAAACACTTTCATGTTCTCATTATCGGAAATTTCTGCTTGGGGATCACTTTCCAAGCTCGGTGCTATTTTGATATGATGAATGACGCTGTGAACGATTTTTAATTAAATCCAATCTCTTTTCGAGACTTCTTACAGTCTTGTATATTCCTGCGATCTAGTGATCGATTTATTTTCCGTTTTCCACCTGTTTAGACATTATTTTCTGGTAATTCATTGCCGAATTAATTTTACGCGCTGTGTGAACAATTGCACAAAAATGAAGACTGAATATTGGTGGGCCTCCAGACGAGATGGGTGAACAGGCTTAAGTGGTTGTTTATTCTTTAAAGTTGTGAATAATTAGCCAGAGGCGGAGGTACTACAATTTATTTATTTATGAGATGAGGCCGAATATAATAAGTAATACTATTCACTGTCGCGTCGTTAGGATATAATAAGCAATTCTTTGTAAATACATACAATGAAGCCGACTTTACTAATTAATAAGACAATTACTCAACACACACACTAACACAAACAAAGATATGGACAGACTCGACACGTCAATATTCTCGGAATGGGTGACTCGAAAAAGATAAAGATCGGAAAAGAATTATATATTATTAGGGAAATAATTACGTGCAACATTGGAATGGAATTGGACTCATATTAATGGAAGAAATTAAAAAAGCTGTTATCAATTTTGTTCTACACTCTTCTAATAATGCAATTAAGTACATGCAAAAATAGCAGATAAAGCTGATAATAACGTTGAGCAGTTTAATGTAAATCTACAAAATATATAACAATTCACAAAAAATAATGAACTAACAAGAAAACTAATGAGAAAGTGGGCAAAGAATTAGTTCAAGAAAATTATTGATGGATATGAGCTGAGAATGTGGAATGAGAGAGGCAACAAATAGTTCTGTCAAGAACAAAATGTAGCTATTATATATGAACATGTGGCTCAAATTGCCATCCGAAGACTCTTTACATGGAAACTACCTCAAAAAAATCTGAGAACTACATTGAAACCAAATAGACTACGTCATGATAAATAACATATTTGAAAGTAGTGTAAAAAGCGTAAAAACTTACCCTGGCACCAGATTACAGAAATCTGAAGAAAACTAACGAACTGCAAAGAAATCCTGGATGACTAAAGAGATAGTAGTTTTAGGATGAAATAATGTAATATAAGAACAAAGACAACTATAAAGCGATACATAGAAAGATAAAAACAAAAATAGAAATAGAAAATACTTAAAATAAAAGAAAACGGAATGACGAAGTGATGGCAGAAGATTCATAAGAAACTTATAAAGAAAAGGAGAAATTTGACGCGAGAAGCATTGTTTAATTTCATCGTATTAATGCAAAAGTATTAGGATCAGTAAAAATACATCTATTTATGCATTTTTGACTATGATAAAGCTTTTGATAAAGTAAACACGACAAATTGATGGAATGTTCACAAACGAAATGTCTGGATCAAATGACATCAAAATAATATTAAAGCTTTACTGGAATCAAGATGCTTTGTTGGAACAATGGCTGGTGCTATCATAAATATTTTAAGACGCGTTAAAAATTGCTTCCACCGGAGGAACAAATAGCAACATGTAGCAACATTTTTGTTGCCTGTGTTTCTTCTTGTTTGTAAATTTAGGAACTTATTAGCAACAAATGTAAACTTTTTATTTCCACTGACAGAACTTTTTGTTTCCGGTCGTTTCTGATAACTGAGAGAGAGCAACTTAGTGTTTCCACCGCGGTTGGTAAACATGGATCAAGATGATGAAATAGCTGCAGCAGCGGCGGCCTATATAGTGTTATCGGCAAAAAAGAAAAAAAGAAAGCACAAATGTTGGGTGAAACCAAGTCTCTGTGATAGAAGTGAATATGGTGGCATGCATCTACTCAATGTATTAAAAAAAGACGATGTATACATAGGAAATAATAAAAATAATGGTAGTGTCAAAAATTTTTTACGAATGTCCAGCACCGATTTTGAATGGTTATTATGTCAAATTGCCCCCAAAATACAGAAAGAAGATACAAATTATAGACAAGCCATTTCACCAATGGAACGACTACTGCTCACACTGCGATTCCTTGCAACAGGCGATTCTTACCATTCCTTGATGTACTTGTTCAAAATTTCGGTATCATCAATTAGTAGAATTATACCAGAAGTATGTAAAGTAATCGCTGAAGTTCTGAAGGATAAACTTAAGGTAAGTAGATACCTCGGTAGATATACAGCTTTTCAATCAAATGACATAATGTAATTAGTAGTAGACATTTTATTAAATTTTAATAAAAACCAATTTTTTGAAGTGTGAGAAAAAAATTAACAAGATATTCTATTTAAATTCTAAATAAAAAATTTAAAAAATCTAATTAAAAAATTAAAGAGATATTCTTTTTAACAAATAATATTTTATCAGTAATTTACATCAAGTTATGCATCTGACATGGCCAGACGTATCGCATCAGATATAGATGATTCTTGAAGATTTCTACAAGGCTGCTTTTCTTTTGAGAGTGTCGAATTGTTTGTCTCTGTTTGGGGAAGATAGTTAGTTTCATAACAAGAGCTATTTGGGGATGGCATAGGTGTGTGTGTTGTTGAGGCTGGTGATGTTACAGAATCATTGGTACTGGATGAGTAATAGTTCTGGTTATCTGAATAATATCTTGCTGTGTTGTTATTGGCCGAAGGTGTATGCCAACTTTGATAACATGGAAATGGCTGATCGTATTTACCCATAGATGCGTCATACAAAATATTAGAGATCAAATGCTCTACCGTGTTTTTAGCGTTTTCATTTTGAAGATTTTCGATTTTACAAGCAACTAGTTCGCCGAAAATTTGGAACCGATTACGTGGCTTTTTATTTTGTAGCTGCTTCAGCAATACATATGCCTCTTCCTGTCGTTCGTCAGTTTTCACATCAGCTTGTCTTTTCTTCATTGTTTTTGGACTTTTAAAGAGCCTAGGTCCCTGTTTACTTTTTGTAGTGCTGCTTGTGGAAGGCGTTGGAGATCTGGTTCTGTTTTCATTAGGCTTTGTAGGTGTTTCAGTAATAGCAGCAACAGTTTTGTTTAGAGTGTCGACGTCATTGTTCGCCTCTCCAACAATAAAAGAAGAATCAGTTACTGCATCTGCCTCGTCTGCTATATTGGAATCTTGCGATTCAACTTCCCCGCTGTCCGTTGCACTGCTGTCTGACCCATCATCTTCACCCTGAAAATTAAAAATATATTTTTACTTCTTACTCTTTTAATATGAAATACAAATTATATTTAAAGCGAGAGAAGTTTTGATTAAACAAATTTACCGGTTTTTAATTTTTCAGATGCCTCAGAGTAGAGAGGAGTGGCTTATTACGGGACATCAATTCGCTAATCTTTGGAATTTTCCTAAATGTGCCGGGGTTATGGATGGCAAACACATTATGATACAAGCACCAAAACATAGTGGCAGTGAATTTTATAATTATAAGTCCTTCTTCAGTGTGGTGTTATTTATTGTGGCCAACGCAAATTATGAGGTGATGTATCTTAATGTGGGCAGCCAAGGTCGTATATCCGACGGTGGAGTGTTTGACAGTACTCATTTCAAAAAAATTTTATATCAAAACACGCTCAATTTGCCTGAATTAGAACCATTGCCAGGAAGAACAAAAGCTGTTCCGTTTGTTTTTCTAGGAGATGACGCTTTTCCCCTATCACCAAACTTATTGAAACCTTACCCTGGCACTCAAGAGAAAGGTTCCTCAAAACGAATTTTTAATTACCGCTTGTCACGCGCTAGGCGTATTTCTGAGAACGTTTTTGGAATCATGTCTGCTAGGTTCAGGGTATTAAGAAAACCCATGCTACTTGAACCCGACAGAGTGGAATTAGTTGTTGCTGCATGTGTATATCTCCATAATTTTCTGAGAAGCAGTTTACATTCCCGAAAGTCATACTCACCTCCTGGCACCTTTGATTCAGAAGACAAAGATACGGGCGAAAGGATCCCAGGTTCTTGGAGAAACGAAATAAAGAACAATATGTTTGCATCACTGCAAAAACAAGCACGTAATTCAACGTTGGAAGCTAAACAAGTTCGAGATGAATTTGCTCAATATTTTATGTCACCCGAAGGAATGGTTCCATGGCAAAATAATTTTTAACTTTGTATAAAAATTACAAATAAAACAAAAAAAATACGTACCTCACTTGTAGTTATTCCTTTTTCAGTACATTTTCTAGCTTTGTTCCTGCCCGCAAGAAACAACAAGACTTCATAAGCAAACCATTTTGAAATAAATACGGCGCCGGCTCCCGACTTTTTTAACGTACGATATTTTTTTCTTTCTCTATAGAATTGTGCAATAACATTTTTCATTTTTCTTTTCACTTCTTCTATATTTGAGCCTGTTTTTTCTGCCAATGTTGTCCAAGCATCGTGTTTCGCATTTCTACATTTATACTGGGCGTGCTTTGTATTCCATAAACACTCACAAAGCTTATAGTTTTCGATTAATTCGAGTACTAACTCATTTGTCCACATGAACGGCATTTTTCTATTTTTTCACACGTCCGACCGACTATAAATTATTCCACGTTCGCCGTCGAGCTGCACTAGACAAAAACAAGTCACTACAAGTTGCTGTATCTGTTTCCACTCAGACAACAATATGTTTATGTTGCCTGTTGTTGCCGTATTTCTTTTGAAGTTTACCGCTAAAACTGGAAACCACCAACAATCGCAAACATGCAACATTTGTTGTCGAAACAAGAAGAAACACTTAGGAACTTTGAGGAACTTTGCGAAACATTTTTAAGCAACAAGCAACAGAAACACAAAAGTTCCTTCATGTTCCTCTGGTGGAAACTATACTTTAGACAAGCTTGCGTTCTATCCCATCTATTGTTTAATGTTACATGACGTAAATGACGTACAGGAAGGTATAAAAGTCAATGATAAAATCAACTACATTCGATATGCCAACGACATTCTACTAATCGCTGACAACGAACAAGATCTACAAACTTTAATAGATAAAATCGAGCAAAAAGAACAAGAAATAATAGTGGAAAGATACATTAAGTACAGACGATATTCTGCTAGACGATAGATAACGTGGCTAAGCTACATTAAACAATGATCTGGCAATAGACTTTTAGTTGCTAATAAGAAAAACCTCAGATAAGCAAGAGGCCTACCAAGTTATCACCAACCTTTGTTAGAAGGGATACCTGAAGAAGTAGAGTAAAAAATCAACAAAACAAATAAATATAAGAGGAAAAGATACGTTTAAGAAGTAACCAGGATATTAGACAATCCATTGTACCTGATACCATTGATTATAAACCACCCAATTTTATAATCAATGCTGATACTTTTAGGCAGAGAATCACGCTAAGCGGATTTGGAAGGAAGATGACTTTGTAAAATTTAACATACCGAAAGAACTAGGAAGCTGGATCAAGGGCACCAAAACCAATCAAACAAGATTATGAATCAAAAACCATCATACCGAAAGGACCAGGAAGCTGGATCAAGGGCACCGAAACCAATCAAACAAGATCATGAATCAAAAACCATCCAATCGTAGGACAGTCCTCCCTAGACGCAACTAGTCGAAAGGAAGAAAAAAAATATACACACAAATAATAAAAAATATTCTTTCTACTCTTTGGTATTGTAACGGTCAAAAATGGCAGTCAGATAGTCACGCGGACCAGGCGAACAAAACACATTCACTTCACTGTGATCAAGTGGATCGATGATTTAAACTCTGAACGGCAAATAAAAAAGCTCATTTTTATAAAATCTAAACGAATCTCAGACTAACAGTACGGCAAGAAATGGAAGCTTGCGTCTCGGTGTTACTCTCTCCATCTCTACCGGGCGAACTCTTAAAAAAACCTAGTTTAAGAGATATCTGCAAAACAAAAGTAATTATGAGTCTATTATAATCATTATAAGTCATCATTATAATTAATTATTTTTTTCCTTGATTTTTCATCCTGTAGTATATAAATATAACTCAATCGTCAACATGTATGGATCCCTTTACATAGTCAGTTTTTAGTGATTGACATTTGACGTGTAACATGACAGATTCTTTTGTTTTTTTTATGTTGTTTGACTTGTTGATTTGTTGATGGCAGATTTATGGTTTGAATTGTTTGATTGGTTTGATTTTCAAATGTTAAAATAGTTGCACATCTTTTTTTCTAAAACTATTAAGATGGGAGATTTAGGTAATATAAGCGATCTTTATTTTTTTATCGTTTGTTATGAGTATATCTTAAGTTCAAGTGGTTTAATTTTATAGTTCCACCCAGAAGGTTGATTCGCCTGACAAGAAGGAGGCCTATACAATCAGAAACAGTGCAAGGTGAGTTCGGCAATTCGGTAATTACTTACATTATTAAGGATGGTCGGAATATTCTGAAAATTGAACTGTGTATTGAACAAACTATCGATTCTATCTATAACAATATATCAAGAAATGCTACAATTTCTATGCCTATTTATACCGGTACTATACCTTATACCTTTTCAGACCTCTGAATGATAAGTAAACAGCTACCTGCCTCCGATAATTTTTAATATAGTACTAGGAGTAATAAAAAGAAAACAGGAATTTACAAATTAATTAACTTCATGAACAAAAACATTATATCAAATCAGCTCTAAGTAATAGCATATGCATATGATCTGGTCATCATAGCAAAAAAAGAAGATAATACTTATAAGAACAATTTAATAGTAAGGTAAAGAAGCTAAGATAATATGGCTAGAGATAAACCAACACAAAACAAAGTACATGAGATTATGGAAAAACTACACGGACACAGAAATATCTAATTATGTAGAAGTATAAATTTGAAGCAGAATTGACTTTATGCTACCTGATAGTGACCATAGGAAAGACCACTAGAAAGTTCAAGCAACAAAAACATACAGCAAATTATAAAGAGGAGTAATCCACCTAGAATACTTAAGATTTTTAAAAGCTCTGGTGTTAGCTGTTATCTGTAATCTCCAAAGATTGCAAGGCTTTGATGATGATTATATATCTGGCTAGTTGTTCTCTTTTCATTTTCAGTCACTAGGTTTTTTTTGAATCCCTTTATTTCCTTCATCACACTATCATTTTTCTTTACTTAATAAGGTATTAAGTCCAACAGCATCAAATTTAACAAAAAAATTACAAATTATCATCACATAATCTCAAACTTCTTCAGCATTCAATCACTGTATGGCTGTTATATAGATCACACATCTAAAGTATCTCACCATATTTTTTGAACCATAATATGTAACGAACTTCATGGCATAGCTAGAAAGACTCTTCTAGACAGAGAAACATAAGGAGTACATGTGGGGTAAATGATATTAACAATTGGATGCTAAACAGGAAAAAGAGTGTAATAAACATATTAGCAGAATGTTAGTAAGAAGAATGGTCAGAATTGCTCAAAACAAATCACCAATTGGACAGAAAACTAGTAGACAGACCCCGAAAAAGTCTTGAAAATGTTTTAAAACAAATTCTGATCATTTGCTATGAATACAACATTTCAGCACAAGTATATTTCAATTACAAGGCCACCTATGATACAATAGACAGAAACAAATTAATAGAAACATTAAAAAAATCCAAATACTAGAAAAAATAGTAAGATTGGTAAAAATGACAATTAGAAAAACCATTTGTGCTGTGAAATGCAATGGTACAGTCTCAGAAGAATTCAATGTTCAAGTTTGTCAAGGACACCTATTATCTACCTTGCTATTCAATATAGTTCTAGAAAAAATTGTAAGGGTTAGTGGGATAAATTAGGTCAGGTACTCCTTTCTACAAAGAGCACCAATACTTAGTGTTCACTGATAATTATTGCATTATTGCAAGAAATGGAAAAGAACTGGCAAGTATGGCAAAGGACTGATTCAGGAAAGCTCTAAAATGGGACTGAAAGTTAATATAAATAAATCTAAGTATATGGAAATCTCAAGCAAAAACTGAATAAACACTAGAGGCTCATTTAAATTATAGATGGAGAATGGATCAGTTGTAGAATTCGAGAAGGTGGGTGAATATGTACTTAGGTACCCTTATTAACCATACATGTATGAAAGAAACTGAAAACAACCTCAGAATGAGCAAAAGCAACAGATATGCTGGGGTCATGAACAAATAATTAAGGCAAAGATATTTCAAATACAAAACTATTATTAAACCCACAAGTCTATATGGACATTGGCTATGAACAAAACCATACAGAACAGATTGGAAGCATGGGAAAGAAAGATACTTCACAGAATGTTTGGTGGAAAAGTAGTAGAGTGAGAATGGAGAAGACAAACTAATGTAGAAGTGTATCAATCGTATGCTATAAGTAGTGAAAAAACATAGACTAGAATGGCTCAGACATCTAGAAAGAATGCAAGGTAATAGACAAGTCATGAACATTGGTTGAAGAGTACCTGAGGGCAAAAAAAGAGGAAGACCAAGAAAGAAATAAAGAAATGTAGTGATGCAAGATGTGAGAGAGATGGAAAACAGATTGGAAGCTGACAGCTAAGAACAGAAAACAATGGAAATTATCCATCCAGCAATGGACTTAAAAGGCATGTTAACTCTATATATACAAATAAGGTATTAAGTTCCAACAGCATCAAATTTAACATCACAATTACAAATTTTTCATGTATAAAATCATCACAACCTCAAATTTCTTCAGCACTCGAATCACTGCCTGGCTGTTATACAGATCACACATTACTATATTTTCTGAACCATAATATTTAATGAACTTTATGGCATAGCTGAAAGACTCTTGTAGACATGTAAACAAGTGAAAACATAAGGAATCCATCTGAGGTAGATGATATTAATGGTTGGGTGCTGAACAGAAAAAGGTGTGGAGTGAACATATTAGCAGAATGTTAAAAAGAAGAATGGTGAGAATTGCTCGAGATGAATCACCAATGGGACAGAGAACTATAGGGAGACCCCAAAAAGGTAGAACGACAATGCTGGTAGATTAAGTCTAAATAGGTGATTCACCTAGTATAACGGAGGAAGAATAGTATGTAACTATTATGTAACATTTTTAGGTTACTAAACTAAGTATCTCTTCATTATTTTTATGATATTTTAGTGATATCATATTTAAATGTATCATAGAAGCAACATTTTGTATGATAATTTTGGAATTATATAATAAGTAATACTAAGTTCTTTTCAAAGATACCTTAATAACTATCAATTTCAGCCCAAAAAGTATCATTGATTTAATAATTATGATTATTAGTACACTTGGCAAATATCAAAAAAAAAAAAGTGAAAAATATGCACACAAATATCCACTTAATTACCCAAAAATATGCATTTCTTTTAGAAAATGTGCATTAAATATTCATACTGTCAATGGAAACATATATTTAATAATGGTATAATAATTAATGCTTATTTTAATAATTAGAAAACAATGCACATAAATTTAAAAAATAAGTAGTAATATTGTAATCTACTAATTAATTGTCATGCAAGTAGTAAAAAAGTAAAATACTATACCTTAGAAATATGGAAACAATAAATGACCCAATGTTTTTCAAAATTTTCCAATAAAAGTTTAATATTGCTTCGATCTGTGTGCATATATATGTAAATTGAGAAACTTCTTTCCACACAAACGGATGTGTGGGAGCCTTATAACTGGCTACCTACATTCGAGGGTTGGAAATCTTTTGATTCCAAGCCTTACTTCAAAGGACTTGTGAGTGAATGTATCTCCATAGGTTTGGTTCTTCAGTGACCGTTGAAGGATAAGGATTGTTAATGTGAGCAAATATAGCTCCAGAGAAATAAACCACTTTTGGTTTATCAATTTATAATTAACTATTTTTAGAGTAGAGAGGTTCAAAACGACCGTAGCTGACTAGTACAATATCAAATAATTCTTTCTTTATCACACGTAAAAGAGAAAACCGTATTTATAAGAAAAATGCCCGCGTTTCGGCGTAGAGAAATATTTATATATGAATTGAGAGTGTTTTAAAATGCACATGCCTCAAGGGCGTGTGAGAATGAATTAATAAAATAATACTTGGTGTTTAAAAGTGTAGATTACCCCTCTTGTATTTAGGTGTGAAAACTATTTAAGAGGCTGTGGTGCCAATCAGTCGGGTATCCCGAGCAAACTTGATATTAGTGAATATTTTACTTATTCTACACTAAGAAAAGTGTAAAGAACTATATTTTTATTTTATATTTTAAAATGATATGTTCATTTCTGGAACAGGATGTAATGGGAGTATATTTTAAATTCACATAAATATTTGTTTCTAAATCTATTTCTTCGCAAAAATTACCAACAAGAATGTCAGGTACCTCAGTAAGTTCTTTTTCAGTGTCACTTTTAACATTTTGACAAGCTGATTTATTTTTTTTATTAAGGCTATGCTTTCTACCAGTAACAAAAGGTTTTTTTGAAGCAAACTAAAATTTGATTTAATTAATGAAAGTTGCTGAAGAATATTGCTGAAGAATGTTGCTGAAGAATGTTGTTTTTAAAAATTTGTTTAGCATCTAGCAAAGATTTGGAACTTTCATCCGTTAAAGCGTCAATTATATTTTTTTAATCTGTGAAATAGTCTGAATAGAAAAAAGCGGTTTCCGACCATGTTCTCCATCATGCTAGAACGGGTTCTGGTAGAAGTGGAATATTTGTAAGCATTTCCTTATAAAGTTAAATTCTTATAGGAGATTTGAGGAATACATTTTTGTGCTTGATATCGGGGAGTTTACAAAAGGAAACTTTTTCCATTTTCATTCAATGTGGTAAACAAGTAATGTGTATTAAGTTGGTATAAAATATTTTTAAATTTTGTCCTGTCTTGACCATATATGGTGCAACATCGGATAAAAAAAGGAATAATTTATGGCTAGGAACAGCTGCAGGAAGAACAATTTGTGATATTTCTTTTTGTACAAAACGTGATATTATTACAGAGTTGTTTTTTTCTAATTGCTTGCATGACATTAAATAGGATTTTGGTAAGATCTGATAGCTGGAAACAATCATTAGATGAGCGATATATCTTCCTGACGAATCAGTGTATTTTTGTATAAATATGCAAAATCCGGAGATATTTGCATAAAATATGCAATATATGCATTTTGCATATTTGCAGTGTCATTATTAGTTAACTCATGTAGTCTTTAAACATTTAAAGAGTGATTAAGTTAAGTATTATTGTTCAGAAAATAAGTTTTGCGAATTTTTATGATCTCTCTCTCTCTCCAATGGCGCTACAGCCCAAATCGGGCCTTGGCCTCCTCCAAACTATACCTCCAACCTTGTCGGTCCCGCGCCGATCTTCTCCAGGTTCTCACGTCTAGCAAATTTTGCGCGTCCGCTGCCACTTCATCCTACCATCTTTTCCGTGGTCTTCCTTTTGGTCTTGCGCCCTGCATGTTACTATCTAGGGCTCTTTTTTAGGACTTTTCTTTCGAAGACTTCCAGTTTTCTTTTTGTCTCTTTTGTCATTACTCATGTCTCGCATGCATAACATACTATTGGTCTGATAATAGTTTTGTAGACCCTGATTTTCGATCTCCAGTGTGTGTTTTTGGAGCGAAACACATGATCGAGTGAAAAATAAGCTTTGTTTCCCTTTACTATTCTTCTTTGGATTTCTGGTTCTTCTGTTCCATCCGTGTTTAATGCAACTCCTAAATATGTGAAACTTTCTACCGTTTCAATATCGTCCTGTAATTCAACTGTGCGTCTGTTTCCCCGAGCTCTTGCCGGTGTTAACTTTTTTGTCTTTTGAATATTTATTTCTAGTCCGGTCTCTTTTGCCTTTGTTTTTAATTGTGAATATATTTCTGCCGCCTCTTCTGTTCTGCGAGACATGATGCTGATATCATCGGCATAGGCGGCAATCTGTATTGATTTATTTGTTAGGAGATTACCTCTTCCTATCTTCAGCTATCTTATCACATATTCCGAGGTCAGGTTGAATGGTGACGGTGCCAGCCCGTCTCCTTGCTTTAATCCTTGGACTATCATAAAGTTTTCAGTGAGCTCATTTTGGACTCTGAGACAGTTGCCATTGACGAATCCATTGTTGTTTTTACCAGTCGGATGTATTTTTGGGGGATATTAAAGCTCTGCAATATTTATATAACTTGTTCCTATTAATTGAGTCGTAGGCTTGTTTGAAATCTATGAATATGTTGTGGACGTCAATGTCGTATTTCCACGATTTGTTTAAAATTTGTTTCACTGTGAATAGTCATAGTCATAGTCATCTTTATTGATCCTTTAAGACATTCAAAATAAATGTATAGGATACGTCACTACAGAATTTGGTATAAAAAACATTAGTGTGTATAATACAATATTCACAGTGTAAAAGAAATTGACAAAACATAAAATATATAAAATAACATTTTTACAAGTAAAATATGAAGCTATTGCAGTTTGTCCTCAAGATATTCATTAATAGAATAATATGCTTTTCTTAAGAGTAAATCTTTAACATTTTTTTTAAATTTAGAGATAAGTGGTATTTCTTTCACAGTTTTTGGCAAATGATTGTATAAGGTCAGTCCCATATATCTGAAGCAATTTTGAAATTTGGATGTTCTGTGTTTAGGAACTCGTAAAGATTCAGCACTTCTTGTATTGTAGTAGTGATTGTCTGAATTTACTGGAAATGTATTGATTTCCTCTTTGACATAAAGTAATCATTTATAGATATATAGGCAGTAGAAAGTTAAAATTTGATGTTTAATAAAAACTGGTTTACAAGACTGTTGATAATCCAAATTAAAAATTTTACGGATAATTTTTTTTTGGTTAATGAACACTTTGTTACTATCTACTGAGTTCCCCCACAAAATTACATTGTAGCACATGTGGCTGTAAGCAAGGCTATAATAAACGTTCATTAATGCCGAGATGGGTAGTGTGTTTTTAATTCTAGATATAGCATAAAAAGCTTTATTCAATTTCATGTTCACTGAATTCACTTGCTCTGACCATTTGAGATTACAATCAATGAATACACCCAAAAACTTTGTAGAGTGAGTGGAAGATAACATATTGTTTCTATCGTGGATGGTTAAGATATAGTCATATTTAGATGAGTTGTATGAATGAAAATAAATAATTTGCGTCTTGTCAATGTTTAATATTAGTCTGTTGGTATTACACCAGCGTATAAAGCAGTCAACAACAGTCTTCATTGTCATTTTTAATTCCTCTAGTGTACGTGCAGAGACTATTAACGAGGTATCATCAGCAAACATTGATATTATAAGTGCCCTTATGTGATCTGGTAGGTCATTAATAAAAATTAGGAATAATAATGGTCCCAGCACGGATCCCTGTGGTACTCCTTTATTTGTCGTGTATGGTTCTGAGCTTGATTCCTTCATCTTAACAACACTCTTCCTGTCACTTAAGAAATTTATTATCCATTCTAGAAATATCCCTCTAAAACCAACGTTATATAATTTGTTGCGAATAAATGTTAGATCTAAGCAGTCAAAAGCACGTGATAGATCAAAAAATAGTCCTGCCACGTGGTTTCTACTATCTAATTCATCATAAATACGCTCAAACAAGCTGCATGCAGCCGTGAGTGTTGACTTTTTTGATCTAAAGCCGTGTTGGGTTGGAGTTAATAAATTGTATTCTTCTATAAAATTTAACATTCTGTTGTATACAACCTTCTCTATTACTTTTGAAATTATGCTAAGGACAGATACTGGTCTATAATTTGAAATATCATGAGGGTCATTCTTTTTGAAGATTGGAATAACTTTTGCCATTTTAAATATGGATGGAAATTGGCTGGTTGTTATTGAGAGATTAACTAAATGGGTTAAAGGAATCGATATATGATCACTTATCAGTTTTATTATTTTTACAGATATGTTATCAATACCAGTACTAGGCTTATTTTTTAGTTGATCGATTGTATTTTTTATTTCAATTGGAGTTACCGGTAAAAAGAAAAATGTTTTGTTACACATTTTTGAGGTAATACAAGAAGAAGGTAACGATGTGCCAAAATGAGTTTGAAGATTGTATTCTGTAATTGTAGCAAAATATGAGGCAAACGAATTAGCAATATCACAAGACTTGGTAATAATTTTATTATCATAATGTAGAATAATATCAGACCTGTTCTTTTGCCTACCAGTTTCACTGTTTACTAAATTCCAAACTGTTTTTGGTATATTGTAAGATTGATTAATTAAGTCACTATGAAAGTTTTTTTTAGTATTTATTAATAGAGAATTATATTCTTTTTTTGCCTGTTTATAGGTATCTTGAGACTCGAGACTCCCTATATTTTTTGCTATCCAGTGTAGATTTTTTAGTTTTTCACTAGCATGTCTTACCTCATTTGTTACCCATGTAGCCTTATTTGTTTTGTGTGCTTTATACCGTGTTTTTATTGGACAATATAAATTTAGATTGTAATCTAAAATGCTAACAAAGGAATTTGTGGCATATTCAGCATTCAATTGTGAATAAACTTCATCAAAAACTGTAGAAGAAATCCCTGCTTTAAACATCAGCATATTTTCATCTGACATATCCCTGTAACTGATGGGTTTTTTATCTTTTTTCGATACTTTATTGGCTTGCAAATTTACACTAAGTGAAAATACCGGTAAGATAGTTTCGAAACAAATTCAGATTTCTGCTTTAATCTGGAGCCTTCTAAAAATTGCAAGACATGACCAGACGATGATAAAGATGTTAAAGAAGACATGGGGAATCTAAAATTTGCATTCCACGACATGTCTATTCATCTAGGCAGAAATCCTAACGAATTTGTTTCTCGTACTCATACAGAGTAGATCCGAAGAAAATGAAAAAGACAGAAAAGATTTTATTTCACGTTCAAAGCGTCTATGTATCTATTGATACGTATTTCGCTTTAATAAAGCTCATCAGAATAGTTATTCATAGCCGTTCTTAACGTGAAAAATAAAATTCTCTGTCTTATTAGAAGTAACAATAACATGACTTCGTTATGGACGCAATAGCGACATCTGACAGAAAAATCGGTAAGATAGTTTCGAAACAAATTCAGATTTCTGCTTTAATCTGGAGCCTTCTAAAAATTGCAAGACATGACCAGACGATGATAAAGATGTTAAAGAAGACATGGGGAATCTAAAATTTGCATTCCACGACATGTCTATTCATCTAGGCAGAAATCCTAACGAATTTGTTTCTCGTACTCATACAGAGTAGATCCGAAGAAAATGAAAAAGACAGAAAAGATTTTATTTCACGTTCAAAGCGTCTATGTATCTATTGATACGTATTTCGCTTTAATAAAGCTCATCAGAATAGTTATTCATAGCCGTTCTTAACGTGAAAAATAAAATTCTCTGTCTTATTAGAAGTAACAATAACATGACTTCGTTATGGACGCAATAGCGACATCTGACAGAAAAATCGGTAAGATAGTTTCGAAACAAATTCAGATTTCTGCTTTAATCTGGAGCCTTCTAAAAATTGCAAGACATGACCAGACGATGAATAACTATTCTGATGAGCTTTATTAAAGCGAAATACGTATCAATAGATACATAGACGCTTTGAACGTGAAATAAAATCTTTTCTGTCTTTTTCATTTTCTTCGGATCTACTCTGTATGAGTACGAGAAACAAATTCGTTAGGATTTCTGCCTAGATGAATAGACATGTCGTGGAATGCAAATTTTAGATTCCCCATGTCTTCTTTAACATCTTTATCATCGTCTGGTCATGTCTTGCAATTTTTAGAAGGCTCCAGATTAAAGCAGAAATCTGAATTTGTTTCGAAACTATCTTACCGATTTTTCTGTCAGATGTCGCTATTGCGTCCATAACGAAGTCATGTTATTGTTACTTCTAATAAGACAGAGAATTTTATTTTTCACGTTAAGAACGGCTATGAATAACTATTCTGATGAGCTTTATTAAAGCGAAATACGTATCAATAGATACATAGACGCTTTGAACGTGAAATAAAATCTTTTCTGTCTTTTTCATTTTCTTCGGATCTACTCTGTATGAGTACGAGAAACAAATTCGTTAGGATTTCTGCCTAGATGAATAGACATGTCGTGGAATGCAAATTTTAGATTCCCCATGTCTTCTTTAACATCTTTATCATCGTCTGGTCATG
Organism: Diabrotica undecimpunctata; assembly: GCF_040954645.1. Taxonomy (NCBI): domain Eukaryota; kingdom Metazoa; phylum Arthropoda; class Insecta; order Coleoptera; family Chrysomelidae; genus Diabrotica; species Diabrotica undecimpunctata. The sequence goes on from NC_092803.1 coordinate 108,983,859, forward strand.
TCTTGCAATTTTTAGAAGGCTCCAGATTAAAGCAGAAATCTGAATTTGTTTCGAAACTATCTTACCGATTTTTCTGTCAGATGTCGCTATTGCGTCCATAACGAAGTCATGTTATTGTTACTTCTAATAAGACAGAGAATTTTATTTTTCACGTTAAGAACGGCTATGAATAACTATTCTGATGAGCTTTATTAAAGCGAAATACGTATCAATAGATACATAGACGCTTTGAACGTGAAATAAAATCTTTTCTGTCTTTTTCATTTAAAATCTTTTCTGTCTTTTTCATAAGTGAAAATACTTTATGGTCACTGAAGTGACCCTCGAACACATTTGATTTATAAAGATGTGGTTCGATATTTGTCAATATGTAATCCAATTTTGTAGATGATGTTTTACCTACTTTATCTACGAAAACTCTTGTAGGAGCCTCAGATGTGACTCTCAGATTATAACTTACTAAAAACTCGTTAAAAGATTGCTTATTATTAGACATGACAAGATAATCAATGTTTAGATCCCCACAAATATAAATATCATGATATGACTTACTGCATAGCTCCAATATATTATGTAATTTACACAGAAAACTCTGAACTTCTCCTGATGGCGAACGATAAACACTAATAACACAAATTTTCCTATTGGCTATAAACAGAGAAATCGCACAGCACTCACACACCATTTCTTCACTAAGTTACAGACATCTAATGTTTTGAATTTAATATCAGTTTTGATGTAGATGATGGATCCTCCATGGATATGGAACTTTCGACAAAAATAAGAGGCAATGTTGTATCCATTCAGGGTCATAAATTGGATGTTTTCTTCAGTACACCAATGTTCTGATAGACAAATTATATCAGGTGTTTCCTGCAATGTTAAGACTTCAAGTTTGAGTAACTTATTTGTCAAAGATTGAGCATTTAGTTGCAATATTTTTAAACAACTGTCTGGTGATGATAAAACTAACGTTTCTCTTGGATTTACTTGACTAAAAAAGAGTCTGGTCTATCTTCTCCAGTTGACAGACCTCTATTATGATGCTCTCGATCTAAGAATCTTCTTCCTAACCTAAAGTTAAATCGTTCAATGCCAATTTTTTTCGGCCAAAAAGCAGGATTGTAAATTTCTTCCCTTAAGTCAGGTAGTACACCTATCATAAAACATTGATTATCCCTTCTTTTATGGTCAGTTGGTAACAATTTTACTTGTATATTCTCACAGTTTGTCTTAGTTATTATGAAATTCTTGATGTGGTCCTCATTTACACTATCCGGAACTTTTGAGATGAATAGCCACAATTTTTTGTCTGGTTTTTCGGATTTTCCATGGAAATCCTTATCACCAATTCCAGTTCCCATTATTTTCTTGCGTCTTGTTGTCACAATCTGATATCCTTCATCGTCGGCTTTATTCTCTGAACCCCCTGTTGTGATATGATTAAGATTTATTTTTGTGCTTTCCTCATTCTCAACACCTAAATTTGTATTGTAGTCACATGTTTGTTTGGTTTGAATTTCCATTAATTGTGCATTTAATTTGTTTGCAGTAATTTTTGAAATGCCCTGTATATTGGAATTCCTTTCAACATGTTTGGTGTTTTTATCATTAAAATTTTTATTTGAGTCAGTTTCATTGTTTGTTTTGTATTTAGAATTAGTCAACTGGACACTGGCCGTCTTATCTTCATTACCTTGAGTTTTTATTAAACCCTCATTAACAGTTGAGTTGGGTTTTTGTGAGATTCTGGTTCTGGTTATTTCTGATTTCAATAAATTTAATTTTTCTAGCAAGTGTTCATTATTTGATTTTAATAGATTATTGTTATTTAATAATAAATTGTACTTATCATCTTTTTCAGCTAACAGCCTTTTTAACCACTGATTTTCTATCGCTATGGCACTAAATGATTCGATGGGTTGTCCATCACTATTTTGGCAACAGATTACACGTGAATCTCCTATCTTGAAGAATTTCACTTTGTTTTTCACAGCACATGAGATGTGATAACTATTTCCACATACTATACAAACGAGTATTTTATTAGGCTTAGTTTGAATAGTTGGTCATTTGTAGATCTTCCTTGTCGGAAACCGGTTTGATATTCCCCGACAATATTTTCAGTTAGTTGTTGGAGTAGTATTGCCCAAATGCAAGAACAAGACGAGACTTAGACAGTTTTGGTCTTGGTCTTGCGCCAATACACCTGGTCTTGGTATTGCACTCCGGGTCTTGGTCTTGGTCTTGCAACAAGAGTCTTGCAAGTCTTGCAGTTACCCATTAGCCTATTGCTATTTATTAAACGTTACTAGGGAAGTTTGAAGCCACGATCTAAGCGATCCGTGCCTATGCTCTAACTAACCCAGCTATCTACCATGCCCCATGAAATTCAATCAAACATGTTTAAAACACAAAAAAACCAAATTAATGACATAAACTTGACTGTATTTTAAAGAACATTTTCTGTCTAGAAAAGTATTGATGGACCTCCACCATATATGAAATGGAAATCTTAAAAAAGATTGGTACGTGGCAAAAATCCAAATACAGGTATCAAGGGCACATATTCTTTAGGTGATAAGATAACAATCTATTATTATCTTATTAAAGCAACATAAATGTTACTAACAATCTTAGCTCTACTTTTATATAAAAAACTAACTTGAAAAAATAAAGAATAGGTAAGAAAGCAATGATAATCAAAAGAAGTTATTTTAAATTAAGGAGATATCTACTTTACCAAAATAAAGTAGTAGGAATATTTTTTTAGGAACCAGAATTTTGGTTTTTCAGGAAGAAATATTTGTAATTCTTTTTTGTGAAAAGATATTAGATGCTTCCTTAAACCTCAAGTGTTTCTGTTTTTCATTTTCATTTTAACCTTTCTATGTAGGCACAATTCAAACAAAGCAATTTGGGATGCATAAATTATTTCGAAAAACTCTATATCTATAAGTCCAACGCTCACTACTCCGACTATTTTAAAACTATTTGAATTTTTGTCCCCCGTGTCAAATTGTAAACTTTGTCAAATGAAGTTTAGTAATGTCGAAAAAGTACCTACTATAAATGTCCGTTACTATTCAATACCCTAAGTATCTAATAACAAACCGAGAATTATATATCGTTACTTCGTTATTCTAAATATTTCGGTATTTTGTTTACACGGTAAGCTACATTATCTGTTATTAATAAACTTTTGAATATTATCGCGCTCTTTCAGCAAATTTGGTTTAACCGAATGATCTCATCGCACACTCAGCAGAAACAATGTTTAGTCTTAGGCCGATAAGATTTGTTTATTTAGATTCCTCCTAACTAAATTATAATGGGAAAAAAATTGAATTATTAAGTGGGTGTCCGTAATAATAGTGTTATATTTTTTATAGCTAAGGTGACATATTTTTAAAAAATTTCGATATGATATTACTGTCGACGTATCAATGCAAGATTATTTTATGATTAGAGGGCGACTATAAATCTGGACAATTAATTTCAGAGCGAAGAAGTCGTATGCTGGAAAAGAATGTACAAAATATTTTATTTTTAAATTGTAATTATGATCTCTGAGCACGTGTCAAATGTGTTGTTTTTAATTAATATTTTGATTGATGATTTTGATGTATGTTTATGGTATTGTTCGTAATGCGCATAAGTCCAGTTTTTTAAAATTTTATTACATATTTTTTTTGTCTCTTAAGTATTTAAGCATATACCCGAACTACAATTCTCGCTAAAACGACACTCAGTCCTAACTGCAAGACGCAAGAGTCTCGCAGGCTTAGTCTTGTTCTTGCGTAAATCTTGCAGTCAGTCTTGGTCTTGGTCTTGCTAAAATTAGGCGGTCTTGGTCTTGGTCTTGCGAAAACGCAAGAACAAGACCAAGACCGATTTTGGGCAACACTATGTTGGAGTCGTTTGTTTAGTATGTAAGTAAAAATTTTGTACGCCGTGCACAAGAGGGTTATGCCGCGATAATTTTCGCATTTTAGTTTATCCCCTTTTTTATAGATTGGGCATATAATCCCGGTTTTCCAATCGTTAGGGATCTGTTAGGGATCTTTTCATCATTCCAAATCTTGTTCATGACCACATGCATTTGTCCTACTAGGTGATCGCCACCTAATTTATATAGCTCAGGGGGGACGTTGTCAATACCTGGAGCCTTATTGTTCTTTTGTGCTCGTATTGCCTGTTTTACCTCTTCCATCGTTGGGGGTTCTATATTTTCGGTCTCCCTCATTGTGATGCATGTCCATATGCTCTTCATTTTCTTGTGTCCCTAAAAGAGTTTGGAAATAGGTTTTCCAGACTGATTTTATTTCTTTTGGATCACTGGTTATTTGCCCTTCTTGATTTCTGCATATATAATTGCGTAGATATTTGTACGCCTGTCTTATTATCTATATTGTTGCTTTGAAGATTTTCTTCCATTTTCTGTATATTGCCGTTTTAGTATTTTCTTTTCTCTGTTCGGCATATTTTATCGACCCTCCGTCTTGTATCTTGGTAACTTGCCCTTCTTTCTCTGGTTCTTCTTTCCATATAGTTCTTGCGTTCTTCATTTCTTTTCTGTATGGCCTTATTACACTCGTCATTGAACCATTCCCATTTTGTATTTTTCTTTTTCTTGCCTATGATTTTTCTTGCTGCATCAATAACTTTTGTTTGGAATTCTTCCCAATGTTCTTCGGTGCCTAGACTGCCTGTGTCTGTCAGTGTTTGTGTTATTTCTGTCTCATAGTTCTGTTTGACATCTTGTTGTTTCAATTTTTGTATATCTAGCTGTTCTGTTCTTTGTTCCTGTCTTTCCCTCCTGTTTCTCTTAATTCTGCATCTGTATTTTATCTGTACTAGGAGATGGTCAGATCCGCAGCACGCTCCTCTTCGGCTCTTCACATCTTGTATGCTTGGCGGCCCGTTTGTCTATTAAGACATGATCAATTTGGTTGGCGGTTGTTCCTCCAGGCATAATCCATGTCGCTTTGTGTATGTCGGGGTGTGGGAAAAAAGTCGAACTTATGATCATGTTTTTTCTACTGGCAAAGTTGATAAGTAATTCTCCATTTTCATTGGTATTTTGATGGAGTGAATGTTTACCAATGGTTCCTAAGAAAAGTTCTTCTTTGCCTATTTGAGCATTCATATCTCCTAGTACGATCTTGATGTCGTTTCAATTTTTATGATATGAAATGAATATTTTGAAGCTGACGTGAATAATTGTGTAGGTGATACTGAAAACATCTTGAAGAGAGCTTTCAAATGAAGTATTATTTTCCATATAATCTTACGTTAAAGTTTTTTACAAAATGGGGCCAATCCATCATTTAAAAAAAATATGTCTCTGAACGTCCATTATTTTATGAACATTAATTATTATTATGTCTATTAGTTTGTTATACAAAAAATTGTTGAATTTTTAGTTTTTTTGGCTCGGAAAAAATATGTTATAGTTTAGACCTGCATTGTATATAATCGAAGTTTAACATGCCTGATTTTGATTTTAGCGCCACTAGAACTCAAGATAAACCGAGATGTCGAGGAAACTACAACTCTGCAATCGTTGGATGGTATGACCTTGTTACTATTATTTAAAATTAACTTTTAAAATGAATTTGTGCTGTTAAATATACCCACTTATGCATATTTTTTTCGAAAGTTATGTACAATAATACTAATTTTCACCTTATCAAATAGTCTAGTAACTTGAGCGGAAAATAAGACCTTACCTCCCAATTCTGTCGGACTGCATAGATTTAGCTGAAAATGTGGATTTAAGGCATTAAAATCTGATTGAATTAAGTAAAATAAACATATTCAATAATAATTTGTACTTTAATACAAATTTTCAACCCTTAGAAACCACCGCGTATGACGTAAATAACGTTAAAAAAAATAATTTTTCACGATGTGAAATGCTTAATTGATGAACTAAAATCAATAACAATTCATACATAGCTTGTAAAATGATGTTTCATTGGTTTCTAGTTCAAACTTTTAACCCTTAAAAAGCAACCCTTTACGTGCCCCCGAATCACGGTGAACGACTCGTATCATTTTTATAAATGAAAATGTTGTTGGTTCCGAGCTATTCATTTAAAAAACTATTATGCGTACTTTAGATATGTGAGAGCTTCAAAATGCGTATATTTTTCACGCTCCAAAATTATCTTCCAAAAATATAATTTGTTTTTCTTTAATTAGTCAGTTAATGTTCAAGTTTTGATATATTTATACATAGTCATTTGAAAGTTAATTTCAAGGCTTACAAGGCTAGGTTCATTAGAAATCCAAACTACCCTTCAATTTTGAAAAATTACGGTTTGAAGCATTAGAAACAGGGGGTGTTAACCCTGTAGAAACACCGCAATAGAAACACTAAGACATAAATTTTAATCAGTGATATTCCTATTATTTTTTACGGTACAGAAGTTTATAAAAAACGAGATTATTTATTGAAAAAAGAAATACATTTTTGTATTCGTTTCATTTTTTACGTATATATTTTTTAAAAATTTTTTGAAAAAATAACAATTTTTTAGAAATTTTCAAAATCGACGATACAATTATTTAATATAACTTTTTTCAAAAATAATGCATTTTAAACCAGTCAAACTCCTGGATTTAATGAAGAACACTGAAATAAAATGTAATGTAAAAGGAAAACGATTAATTTTGATTCTAGTGGATCTTTTACGAGCTGTAACTTACTCAGTTTACAGGCACATGACTTCTTGTAGTGCCCATTTTAAAGATTTTTTCATGGACTATAAAAAACTTTGATATCATTGCCCCCAAAAAATCAACCTTTTTCTTACAATTTAACTTTGAGTGTATTGATCCAAATATTCGTAAAAAAATGTCTCCTTTCACCGACCATATCTCACTTTGGATTGTATGTAGAATATCTTGTAAAAAATGAATCTCATTCTTCTTTTATAAGCTTTATTTTTGTTTTGCATACTTTTTCGATCAGGCACATTTTTGAGTTATTCATGAAAACCCGTTAAAAAACATGACTTTTTTGTTTCCAAGTATAAATAGCTCAAACAGTACTGATTCTGAAAAAACTCTATAGAACAAAAGTGGCATCTTCTATCGATTCCCGTAACTATTTTGAGCAAACCACGAGAAGGGGTGGCAATCAGCCATGGGGCTGAAGTACACATTGGCGTTATATAACTTTTGTTATTTGAGCACATTCCCATCAACTCACCAAATTTCAAATGAATCGGTTCATTTCGACAAAATTTGGAGGTGAATAGCCCGAGTAACTGGAGTGTAAAGAATTAGCGGGATGTATAGTCAAAAAAATAATTAACAAATTAAGTGCCCATGGTATTTTTTGTTCTTATGCGATTTCTTTTTCGCGATTTTATTCTGATTTATTAGATACCACAACCTGCGTTTTGGTCGAATATCGTATTATATTTTTTAATTTTTTGTCAGAGTTTAGTTTCATTCATTATCATAACAGATTCATTATATTCATAAATTCTTATCAAAATCGGCACCGAGACATAACTTCAGACAAGGAATACTATTTTATTTACTTTATTTATGTTGTTACAGGGTGGGCTGCGTGAATGGCCCCTGATGAGAAATTAAATCGAATCTTTTTAGTAATTTGGGTTAGAAAATATGCCGAAGAGAGAACATCATTATATAATATTGGTACTCTTGTTTAAACATGATAATTTTAACCATTTTCCAGAAAAACGGAAGTTTCATTTATAAAAAGTCTTTGGGCAGATGATTGTTGTGCATAAAAGTCACTTCGTGTGCATTTTTGCATTTTTTAAAGCTACTATTACTTATTCGATTGGAATGTCGCATAACAATCATTTTACTAATGAAAATGTGGGATATGATTTGTTTATACCCACAAGACAATTTTTGTGGTTGCTTGGTACACATAAAGTATCCAACTCACAAAAAATTTGAAAATTTGTTAGATTATCTGGTGTTATGTTCATGAAATAACAACACAACCTCGTTATTTATAATTCTAAATTTTGTTGTACACGACGAAAAGGCATGTTCAGTTGTTCTTTATAGTCCAGTGTACTACGGAAAAAGTATAGTACAATCTCCGATTTCCATAAACACACATCGATTTTTATGAAATTTTGTAATTAACACCTATTTACCCTTAACCTCAAAATCTACCCCATGTCGATATCTGCTTATTATTCTAAGGGGTGAAAACTACACCTTATTGACCCTAACTACACCCAATTGAAATATTTAATAAGTTGAAAAACATTCATATGGTTTGAATTAAGGTTGTATGATACTGGGAGATATTATTTATGATCTGTCAAACCTTTTTATTTATTTTAACCCCTATAAAGCATCCCATGTTCATTTAAACATTAAAAAAAGACAATTAAATGAATTTGTCATACTTTATTTATATTAAATTTTTGATTGTTTTTAACTGAAATATTTTTACACTACAAATTTTAAAATCATCCCTTATTACAAAAAAAAGGGCATATTTATACAATTCGATACATCATTTATATTAACCCACTATTTTTTTACCAAGTTAGATTTATATATTTTGTGTAAATATTTTCATGCTTTTAAAACTAATCATCTTAGGTAAAATATGTAAAATATTTGACATTGGAAAATTAGAAAAGAATATTATATTTTTGAGCAACTTTTAAGTTGAGTTGCAAAAAAAAATGATGCACAGCATCCTTTTTTGTAGTTGCAAATATGAGTTCTTGTGGTGCTAGACTTTGTTGCAGTCTGATGGTTTGCAATGATCCTTCATGTCTACTCCACCCCCAATCAGTTGGCTCAATTTTTTTGTTCCCATGCCAAACTTGAATCTGATAGTAGCATCTTTTAATATGCCCATTGAAATCATCCACTGTAGAAACAAGCGATAATTTGATGCCATTAATTTTAGTGGTTGCCTTAAGAGCGTAGGCGCAAAATTTCGGGTCAATGCTTTTTAAATGCATTCATTTTTTTTCGAATCTTGAGAAAACTAATAAGTAGTTTTGAAAAATTTAAACGCAGAATGAAAGAATACATTATTACTGAGGGCCGAAAGTCCATTAGAATAAACAAAAAGTTTTTATTTATTCATATGATAAATAAATATGATATGATAAATATGAATATATTTATTATGAATATCTCATTCAAAAAAACTTTTTATATATTCTAAGGGACTTTCGGCCATTGGTAATAATGTAATCTTTCATTCTGCGTTTAAATTTTTCAAAAATATTTGTTAGTTTTCTCAGGATTCGAAAAAAAAAACGAATGCATTTAAAAAGCATTGACCCGAAATTTTGCGCCTATGCTCTTAATGAATGACTTATGTCGCATTCGTTCAAAAATACTACTTGCATGTTCAATGTCTTCAATGCTTAGTATCTTCGACATGTTCTGTTACAATAATTTTCAGTTTATTCATCTTGCGTAGCGATTTTCACAATTAATTCATCGGCTTCACTTTTTTCTTGATAGTTGATTCTGAATAGTTGATTGATTTTTCGTTTAACTTTCTCTCAACATTTGAATAGATATATATATATATATATATATATATATATATACATATATATATATATATATATATATATATATATATATATATATATATATATTAAACCGAGAGCTAAGATTAATACTATTACAGGAATTCATATTAAACTCAACAGTCTTCCGGGTTGAACCGCGTCGATTCTCATTGAGCCGAGCTTTCGACATCCTCTTCAGGGCTTCCGAGGTCTCAGTCTCCCAAGCTCCCAGACAGTATTATACCGATCACTAATCAATGCATTACTGGTGCTGGGTATAGAGGACGGGTCATTTATACCGTCGATGGTGACGTGGCTTGGGTGGAGGTTGGCGTGGGGGCCAGCGTGGGGATTTACGCGAACATTTCTAACAGTAGGATTTAGATTGACGGGTGGGCGTACGGTATTTTCTTTATGAGAGGTCTCCAAGTCGAAGGTAACCGTATGCCGTCATCTCTTTTGGTTTAGAACCCAAGAATTATCTCTCAATAATTCTTGGTAGAACCCAAGAATTATCTCTCAATAATTCTTGGTTTATAGAAGCGGATTGGGACTATGGTTCTGGAATTTTCAAAATCAACATTTGTTATTCGGTCTACCCAACTTATTTTTAATATTCTTCGGTAGGTCCACATCTCGAATGCTTCAAGTCGATCGCTCACCTTTTTCTTTAAGGTCCAGGCCTCCACCCCATACAGCAGCACCGAAAACACATATGAACCTAATATTCTTATTTTGAGTTGCAAACTAAGGTCTCTACTGCATAATACTTTTCTCATCGTATTAAATGTTGCTCTAGTTTGTCCATTCTTCTGTATACTCGTTATTTTAATTTTTTTATGAAATGAATATAGAGGTGGAAACGTGTAACATGTCGCAGTGATTGCCATCGTGTTGTATGGTCAATAAAACAATGTCGTCATCTTAACATTTTAGATTTATAAATTTAAATAAATCAGAAAATGGAAAACAATAAATAAACATAATATACCTTGTCTAAAATTACGCTACTTTGCCGATTTTGATAACAATTTATAAATATACAGTGAAATTATAACAGAAAACAAAAAAAAAATAAACTATAACACGCAGTATCTTCATATCTATTTACATTTTATTAAGCAATATTTGGTCCAATAGCCTTATTTTGGTCCAAATAACCTGATTCTAGTTTTTTGTCAATAATTACGTCTCACCTTGTATATGTACTATAAAATTTATATTTAATATAGCTTTATGGAACAATAGGCAATTAATAAAAACATTGTTAATGTCCTTTGTACGAATTTCAATTTAGTTATTAATTTGTATTTATATTTTAGATGTCATTAAGACAAATACCGTTAAGAAGAATCTACAATCAATAAAAGAACGTTCAATAAGGAAAAAAAGAGCGCAGGAAATTTATTACAAAAAAAATGGCACTTCGGGTGTTAGTCCTTTGCTACGTGATGGTCAAAAGCGACCTATTAAACAACGAATAGGTAGATTACCAGACACTGATATTGATACTTCTACACCAAAGATACATTTAAAAAAAAACGTTACCCTCAATAATACTATTCGCAAAAGACGTATACCAAATAATTATGCACAGATGCGTTTAAATAGAATTAGAGAAAAACAGAGATTACAGTCTAAAATCCAAAACGATTCAAGAATGAATGGTCAAAAGTCAGTAATTCGATTAAAACGTAGAATACCCAACATTAAAATAAACGTAAAAAATGATCGCGTCCTGAATTCAAATATTAAAAGATTTAAGTTAGAGCTCAATAAGGAACTGCAACAAAAATTTCAAGATCTAAAAAAAACTTATTGTGGGGAGAAAATAATGACTGTTCATTTTATTCCTGAAACAACTGGTATCCAGATCGATACTAGATTTTCCAATTTAAGCTAATTTCTTTTACCATGTTACTACAAAGTGAACACAGCTGTGTTACATCTCTTTGCAGTACCTACTTAATACATTTTGAAATGGTCGGTTACTGATCTTTCAAAATTATTTAATGATTGGAACTATGGAAAGAGAATAGTGTCAAAATTAAATTTTATTTTGTATTACTTTTTTGTTTCTGTTATAATAGGTCTTTTTCGAAAAGGATTTATTATAAAACATGGTTTAATATAGGAATTTTAATACATATAATAAAACATATTTTTGGAAACTTTTAGTAGCAATTAGTAGCAGAAGAACGTTAAATTGAGGTTATATTATTTTTATATGTTTTTGTATCTAAAAATAAATTGTTTATAATAAAATTTGTTTTTTTTTCATATTGTAGATATAATTATGAAACCTGCGTCATTTACGTTCTTATTACTTGGTAATCTCTGTTACATATTATTATTATTAAATTAGATCCAGAATATGTGCACAGATAGAATACTTAACAGAGATTTTCGAAAGAAAAGATTAATGAAAAATGTCTTTAAAATAAAATCTAAATTATACCTATAAAAATTAAGGTATAGTAAGCCAAAAGAGGAAAGTAAATAATTGCAGAGAAAAAAAAAACAGAAAAAATGAAATTATATATTACAATAATAAATGATTGTAATATTACTTTAAGCTAGGTAGGACTTTTGGTATCAAAAAAAGTGAACGGTAGCATTACAGATAACCAAATTTTTTACAGAATATATGTTTACTTTATTACTTTTGAGGAAATCCTCCATTCTTTTTGATTTTTATTTTCGGTATTTCCATGAACTACCTTCAAGTGACAGCCACACCCTCAATTTTTTTAAATAGGGAAGGGGATCATGTGACACTCCTGTGAAAGGTTTGTGAAAATCTTATTCTATTTTATTTCACACTATATAATTTATTACAATACGGGTTACAATTCGAAACTCGGCGCGATATTATTTTTCAGACTCCTTTCAACACACACATATATATATATATATATATATATATATATATATATATATATATATATATATATATTAGAAGTGATTATTTCGACCAAAAAATAATTTATAAATACGTTCGAATTATCGGGTAAAGTGGTCTGTAATGAAAATCTTTCTTTTTTCTGAGATACTCAATATTTCGCCATTTATTTAATAGCTTCCTCAGGAGTAAACTAAAACAATTTAAACATTACAAAAAATGGCGTACAAATACATTTTAAAACACTCACAGAATTTAAAAGATTTCGCAAATAAAAACTGACATTAAAGTATTTGAAATATTGAATGTCAAGATTAAATTGTCTTAAGCACGTTCGTTACAGCTATACGACAAAAAAATTAAAATTATTTCAAATGTAAAAATAAAAATAACAATAAAAGAAACGTTAGAAGAATGATATTTCTTTGATGAAATATTAAGGTTAGTTGTTATTAAGATGAATGTTGGCTGTTTTGAATATTTATACATTTTGTTCAATATGTTACAATATATGTTACTTAACTGTCCAGTGTCCGTTTTATAATTTAAAGTGTTTTTATTTTTGTTAATGTAATACATCTCAAGAAATAATCTACTTTTGTAGTTATCAGTCTGTGCTAAAATGTGAGCTTTGTTATAATCTAGCATATGACCAGTGTTTTCATAGTTCTCAACCACTGCGCAAGTATTTTTTCCCAAGCGGCAATCACTTTTATGTTGTGTGATGCGTTGTTTTAGCCATTGTGATGTTTGACCAATGTAGCTATTTTGACATCCTAAACACGGTATTTCTCTCAGACCTATTGTAAGTTCTGTAAAATCTACTACCTATAACATTTCTAAATTCCTTGCTTATACATGAACTGATGCCTTTGAATATCACAATAATTATAATTCTAAGGACACATTTACCTTTGTCAATGCTGTTAGGGGAATGCAGTTACCAAATGATTATGTTTTAATTTCTTTAGATGTGGTGTCGCTATTTACAAACATTCCACTAAATATGGTCACGGACATTATAGAATCAAATTGGAACCTTATAAAAGACTACACGACATAATCAAAAGACAATTTTCTACAAATTCTTAGGTTCATTTTTAACAACACTTACTTTAGTTTCAATGGTAAATTTTATTCTCAAATTTTTGGAACACCGATGGGTTCCCCGATTAGTCCAATCCTTGCAACTATTGTAACTGATCATCTCTTAGATAATGTGATTACGCAATTACCTTTTGAATTACCGTTTATATATAAATATGTCGATGACATCATATGTGCAGTTCCATCTTATCACATCAATACCACACTAAACATTTTTAATTCATTTAATAAACATCTTCAGTTTACAATTGAAAGTGAGACAGATTTTAGTATACCATTTTTAGACACAAGAGTAATAAGAACAAATGACAATATTTTGACATTGGATTGGTACCAAAAACTGACAGCATCAGGCAGGTATATAAAATATTATTCAAACCATACCACCCGTCAAAAATATAATACCGTACTAGGTATGAAAAACAGGATAATGTCCATTGTTGATGACAACTTTTTACAAAAAAATTTGGACATAATATACAAAATTTTTCGTAACAACGGATATCCTAAACAAATTTAAAAAAAAAACTGATTTACAGGACTAATTTCTATGACGGTCCCGTCCATGATTCTAACAACAAATCAATCCAATATAAAAAACTTCCTTTTATTAATGGTCTAACTCATTCTGTTATATCCATATTCAAAAATGTTCCTAATATTAGTATAGCTAAATATAATACCATGAACAGCAAACAACTATTTTCAAAAATCAAAGACCCAGTACCAACCTTATATAAAAGTAATGTCGTTTATGAAATACCGTGTTTAGGATGTCAAAATAGCTAAATTGGTCAAACATCAAAATGGCTAAAACAACGCATCACACAACATAAAGGTGATTGCCGCTTGGGAAAGAAAATACTTGCGCAGTGGTTGAGCACTATGAAAACACTGGTCATATGCTAGATTATAACAAAGCTAACATTTTAGCTCAGACTGATAACTACAAAAGTAGATTATTTCTTGAGATGTATTACATTAACAAAAATAAAAACACTTTAAATTATAAAACGGACACTGGACAGTTAAGTAACATATTGAAATGATTTCAATATGTTAAAAGAGATACAACTTAAATGGATTTTTATATGAGTTTGTTGTTCATGAATTTCATGAAGCCATCACAATGTGGGTTCGACTCTGAAATAAAAGAGAGAAAAAGATTAGTAAATTGTTAAATAAATTAATTTTGACTTACCTGGTATAGTGTTAATAATTTCTGAATAGTATAGTTGCCTAGTGTATAGGTGAATCGTCTAAACCTTAAAAAGAACAAAAAAAGAAGAATTCTTAAAAAATATTTAAACATAGAAATTTAAAAAAAAAAAACGTCAGAAAATAAACTGTCAAGCAAGTCTGTGGGAGCTAAATTAATAGGGGTTTGGTTAAATAAGAAATTACAATGATGTGGAGATGAAAAGAATAAATTGTATTAGCATTGTAATAGAATAAGTTTTATATCTGAACATTTTTTTTTATAAATTCCCAAATTAGATGTGATTAAAGTGATTATGACAAATTAATGTGGATTGACAAATGTGTCAGAACAGGACAGTTTTATGGTTTAAAAAAAATAGAAGACGAAAAGACAAAGAACGTTGGTTGCTGTTAGCAACGGATAAGAGGTTTTTTGAGGAGGCCGACGAGGATTTTTCGACGGAGGGGAGCCCTGAAACTGTGGAATAGGTCGGGAGTGTTTTTTTTAACTCGTCTAATTAGAATTTTAGTTTTTTCACAGTTTCCACAGCAGAGATATCCAGAATTTGTTCCAGAGAGTAAGAGAAACAATTTGACTTATAAATTATTATTGGAGTACAGAAATGTCATTTAAATTGAGAAAATTAAAATTCATGAATTAACATAATTGTGATAGGCCTTAAAAAAATTAAAAATATTAAGGCTGTTTTATCGGTGCACCAAAACCTAGGGACAGTGTTTTCTCTGTTATTTACCGATAAAATGTCTCGAAATTTGGACACGTTATTCGAAATTATGTTGCCTTTAAACTGATGGTTTTACTTTTTTTATTTTTTTGAAATTTCTGTTGAAAAAT
Organism: Diabrotica undecimpunctata; assembly: GCF_040954645.1. Lineage (NCBI taxonomy): Eukaryota > Metazoa > Arthropoda > Insecta > Coleoptera > Chrysomelidae > Diabrotica > Diabrotica undecimpunctata. Next base: position 108,999,472 of record NC_092803.1, read on the forward strand.
TGGAATATACTGTTTAACGTTCTATTATAACCAAACTTTTTACGCCCATCACTCGAAAGAGTTTTTTTTTCTGTAATCGTTGATTTTTGTTTCACATTTCTGTGTCCAGTAATAATCGAGAAAAGCGTGTTCCAACTTTAAAGAAAATTGCTAAAAAGTACTGAAATCTAATAGTGAAACGTGTTACTCATCATTGGAGCTTAGTTTCATCGTTATCGCCTTCGTGACGTCAAATCTCATGAACGTACGGTCAGTTAGTTCGTGTTAAAACAAATTTGAATGGCAAATAATGTATTTGTTGTCATTAAACTACCCGTCGGCCGGCGGCACTGAGTACAGATGGTCTCGCGTAAGCAGTGTAGAAAAGTAAGTGATACGCCCATTTCAAATCGCAGTATGCTTGAACTGCTAAAACATTAGCAGATCATTAAATTAAAAATAGAATAGTACGTACCTTAACTTCCGAAGAGAGGATTGATATTCCAGTTTCACCGATTAATTTGCGAGTAGTTAGTTTTCTTTAAATAAATCAGAACTGTTTTAAAGTGAGGTTGGATAATAATTTTGGGGATCATTTGAAATTTTGATTATATTTGAATGCAAGTTAAAAGTCAGCGGAATAAAGTGTTTATTTTCTTTTTCTTTATAGTTCATTTAAACACTTTATAAAGTTGCAATATTTATTTAGTTTTTAGGTACTTGTAGAGAGTCTCCACATTTTGTAATAAATTTTTTTTGTCACGACGCTAAACCACATTAAGATTTATACGATTCCTATTTTTGTAAATTTTAAAGGCAACCCAAGTTGCAGACGAATTTTATTGTTTATATTAAATTTGTTCAATATTAATAAATAACGTGCTTCATTTGGGTTAATTTATCAAAAGTCTAAAGTAAATTTTGGTTTAATTTTTTTTGAACTCTACCAGGAGACTACAGAGTCGACGTCACACAGTGACAGATTGCTTAGAACACATAATTGAGCTAGCTGAGGTATATATTAAATTAAACAACGAACCACATATTTTAAAAATTACAACATTTATTATAAATAAAAATAAAATTAATAAAATACAACTTTTTCAATTGACGCTAACAACGTGGGGCCTCTCGGAAAACAGAAATAAGGGTGTTTTTAAGCAGATTTATTAATATTACACAGATTAGAGTAAAAATAAATTGGTGTGATTAGTGTTGCAGAGATTCTGGGGCAGTTAAAGTTAAATTTGAGAATAAATAGATATTAGGATAAAATGGCAGACCGAATGACTTTAAGAAATGGAAAAGAAGTCGTACCGAAAGAGAGTAAAGGAGAACAGGTGTTAGAACAGGAACAGGATATACAGGTAGATGAAGAAAGCAGAGGAGGATCAGGAGAAGTTGTAGTATATTTAGAGCCAGGCATACAAGAGGCAGGACAAGGTGATAGAGAGGGAAGTCTAACAGATAGTTTGAGAGAGGAGTTGGATGAGACAGTGAGAGATAGACGTGATGAAAGTGAGGATGAAAGTAGAGTGCAGGAGGAGAGACGCAGGGAAGGAGATGTTGGAGAGTCAGGGATGACACAGATGGATATGAGGCAAATAATGCGGATGCTACAACAGATGGATTATAATATTAGGGGGGATATGCACAAAATGGATAGTAATATTAACAATATTAGGGGGATATGAACAAAATGGAAAATAATATTAAAGGAGAACTTAGGGGAGAGTTAATTAAAATGAGGGAAGAAATCAAAGAAGAAGTGAAGATAGTCAGGGAAGAGATGCTACACATTACCCAAGGTTTAGAAGAAAAAGTAGAACAGGTCAGAGGAGAAAGTGAGAATTTTAAGAGGAATGTACAGGAGGAGATATCCAGAGAAAAGGCCATAATTAGAGCGGAAATAGGACAGGAAATTGGGAGCAGATTTGTAGAGTTGGGAACATCCATTCAAAAGAATTTACCAAGGGAAATAAACAAAGAAGTTAATAAGCAGAATAAAGAGATTGTTAGGGAGGTAGAAAGTGTTAAAAGGCAAACTCAGGATCATGAGGAAAAACTTACCATTATCAAAAACAATATAAAGATGGGATTGCAGAATTTGGAACTGGAAATGGGTAGGCATGCAAATCAGGCGGAAAAGGGAGATAGAGTATTACAGGGACAAGTTGAGGAATTGAGAGAGAAATTTAAAAATGCAAGTGAGGAGATTCAGCGTTTGGAATCAAATCTAGGACAAACAAGGGGAGTGAGTACTGTGATGCCGAGTTATAATGATGGGGGAATTAAGTTTGACGGAAACCTGAATCACTTACATCCTAGAATATTTGTAGATATCATCAAAAATAAGGTAAAGAATGTAAGGGATCCGATAGAAATGAAATTGAATATTCGAAACATGTTAGTGGGCATGCCATTATTATGGTTTTGCAATAATGAAAATTCCATAAATAATGTGCAGGAATTTGAGGCCAAGTTTATTAACTATTTTTGGGGAGAAAACCAACAGGCTAGTTTCAGGGAGCGGTTGTATTTTGGGAAATTCAATTATGAAAAATGTACCAACTACAATCTGTACGCAATGCAGTTATTCCAGACAGCACAATACTTAGAACCGGCTATGCGAGAAGAGGAGATTGTCCTATACATCGCTAGGCAATATAACCATAACATGGCGGAAACAATAGCTCTCCACAATATAAAGACGATGGAAAGTCTGACAGGATATCTTCAGAGGATTGAGAGGAGTGTTGGGACGCAGAATCGAAATGGACAAGAGCAAGGGACATATAGTAATAACACAGCAAATAGACAGGGATATGTGAATCGAGGGAATAATTATAGGGAAAGAGAATTTGAGAGACAAAATAGAAGCAGGGATTTTACAAATAGGGGAGAGAATATGAACAATGTCAGGAGAGATATCGGAAGATATAACTGGGAACGTAGACAAGGGAATCCAAACAATGATAGAGGGAATAACTGGAGACAAGGAAATGACAGAGGCAATAATTGGAAATAGAACCAGGGAAATTATCCACAGGAGACGAGAAATAGGGAAGTTTACAGAGAAGGGAATCCAAGATATAATAGGGGGGAAAATGAGGAGAGAAGACAGGTGAATGTAGTTAGAACAGAGGAGAATAGGGGGGAAGCAAGTGTTGATGCAGAAGGGAGAAATTTTGTTTAGACCGCTCCTATGTGCATAATATTGTCTACTTATCAAAATATGAACATCCAAGGGAGTTTGTTAGAGATACTGGGGAATTAAATAAAAATAATAACACTAATACTTTAAAGTTTATTGAAGGGTACATACAAGATTCAGTATACAAGTTATTATTAGATACAGGTTCAGAAGTAACTCTAATCAACAAAAATATTGTAAATAATTTAAATAAGGACAATATTATGCTGATAAAAACAAATAAATTATCATTAATAGGGGCGAATAATAAATTTTAGTTTTTCCACAGTTTCCACAGCAGAGATATCCAGAATTTGTTCCAGAGAGTAAGAGAAACAATTTGACTTATAAATTATTATTGGAGTACAGAAATGTCATTTAAATTGAGAAAATTAAAATTCATGAATTAACATAATTGCGATAGGCCTTAAAAAAATTAAAAATATTAATGATCATTAAATTAAAAATAGAATAGTACGTACCTTAACTTCCGAAGAGAGGATTGATATTCCAGTTTCACCGATTAATTTGCGAGTAGTTAGTTTTCTTTAAATAAATCAGAACTGTTTTAAAGTGAGGTTGGATAATAATTTTGGGGATCATTTGAAATTTTGATTATATTTGAATGCAAGTTAAAAGTCAGCGGAATAAAGTGTTCATTTTCTTTTTCTTTATAGTTCATTTAAACACTTTATAAAGTTGCAATATTTATTTAGTTTTTAGGTACTTGTAGAGAGTCTCCACATTTTGTAATAAATTTTTATTGTCACGACACTAAACCACATTAAGATTTATACGATTCCTATTTTTGTAAATTTTTAAAGGCAACCCAAGTTGCAGACGAATTTTATTGTTTATATTAAATTTGTTCAATATTAATAAATAACGTGCTTCATTTGGGTTAATTTATCAAAAGTCTAAAGTAAATTTTGGTTTAATTTTTTTTTGAACTCTACCAGGAGACTACAGAGTCGACGTCACACAGTGACAGATTGCTTAGAACACATAATTGAGCTAGCTGAGGTATATATTAAATTAAACAACGAACCACATATTTTAAAAATTACAACATTTATTATAAATAAAAATAAAATTAATAAAATACAACTTTTTCAATATATTGTAACATATTGAACAAAATTTATAAATATTCAAAATAGCCAACATTCATCTTAATAACAACTAACCTTAATAATTCATCAAAGAAATATCATTCTTCTAACCTTTCTTTTATTGTTATTTTTATTTTTACATTTGAAATAATTTTAATTTTTTATCGTATAGCTGTAACGAACGTGCTTAAGACAATTTAATCTTGACATTCATAATTTCAAATACTTCAATGTCAGTTTTTATTTGCGAAATCTTTTAAATTCTGTGAGTGTTTTAAAATGTATTTGTACGTCATTTTTTGTAATGTTTAAATTGTTTTAGTTTACTCCTGATGAAGCTATTAAATAAATGGCGAAATATTGAGTATCTCAGAAAAAAGAAAGATTTTCATTACAAACCACTTTACCCGATAATTCGAACGTATATGTATATATATATATATATATATATATATATATATATATATATATATATATATATATATATTATATCAAAAAAAGCCGTTAGCCTGGAATCTCTCGAAGCTCATGGATGTTGACCCTTGAATTGTCTCGAAGCTTCTTTGATCTTCGGTCGCCAACGAATTTATTTGACCCTTTTCTGGAGAATTCCAATCGCAGGTATAAGAGGGGACCCGTTTGGGTATTACCTGCTAAAAAAATAATATAATAGTCTCCGTTTTATACCGCTGTCGCGGCTTTGGGAGTATAGCAGGGTAGTCTGCTATATCTAGGGCCTACGGTATACAAGGAAGGTAACATGGCCAGTGCTACGCTTCAACCGTCTATTATTACACCTGGTTTTACCCAAGGTACTCATTTTTATTCAGGCTGAGTCGACTTGGGGCCTATAGACATTTTTAAAATGTCTAGATGTTCTTGCCGGCGGTAGGATTCGAACTCCGGACCACCGGCTTGAGAGGCAAGCATCCTACCGCTTGCGCTACGCAGGCCCTTCTGCTAAAAAATACTTGTTACAAAAAGATGTATACAGTTAAATCTATCTATCTATACAGCCCTTGCTGTCCAATTTTGGACATAGGCCTCCTTTTCCTTCTTCCACGTCTCTCTATTGTAGGCAGTTTGTATCCACTTAGGGCCTGCGTGTTTCTTCAAGTCATCTGACCATCGCACTTGTGATGTTAAATATAATTATATTTATCGTAACAATATATATATATATATATATATATATATATATATATATATATATATATATATATATATATATATATATATATATATATATATATATATATATATATGTAAAAGTTTATGGTCGGTATGGACCTAACGTGAGATGGAGTGAGAAACACCTGTTTAAAAGGAGAGAGGTATATTAGGTCCGGCCTTTATATCGCCGAACATGCATGAGTGGATATAATAAAAAGGGGAAGTTCAACGTTGCCAAACTTATTGGTTTTATTTGACCTGTTGTCTTTTTAGCATTTAAATAATGTTCTAACATAATCAAATTTGTGCGAAATGGATTTAAATGGCAGCTTACTGTTTTTTATTGAGAATATGCCACAATTTTAATTTACAATAAGTGTAATATAACATTTTGATTTCCATTTCGGAAATCGTTTTATACAAATAAAATTTATTAATGTTTCGTATTTTAAGTACGATGATGACCATCACATAATAATCTTTTCTATCCCAACTTTCAAAACATTCACTCTCTTTCATCCCCATTCCAAACTCGCCATCCAATCAGAAAATTCCTATATATCTCCTCGTATTTTACATCAGAAAAACCCAAGCATCGCTTCTAAACAACTTTCTTTGAAAATGATAACGGTTTTATCTTATACTTTCTAAATACAATAACTACCTGGTGGCTTTGGCCTTTCCAGTGAAACAAAACCAAATCTTATACCACTATACCTTATGGTGGTGTAGGGCGTATTGCAATTGATTTACAAAGATCCAAGTTGCCTATGCATAGAATCCTGATCAACTTTCTTAGCAGGTTCATTTTGTACATACATGACAATTTGAAGTGTTGTAAAATAGATTAACCTACTAGTCAACCAACCTCACCTTACGCCTTTAAATGGGTATCCTGCAAAGTTTATAGCAATGTTTTTAGGAGACCTCGGTGATCGTGTAGACTGGGATTTATGATTGATTTTTCAACATCCAGTTTTCTGTCTTAAGGTCTTGATTTTGTTTCGCGAGTAAGAACAATGGGGAGCTTGGTCATACTCTTGGGATCGACTAAATTTAAGTTTACTTTCTCCCATACTCCCTCCATTGTCCTCTCCAACTGAGTAACCCATTGTTTTTGAATACTCGTTAGCACAGTTTATCCACAGGGTCACTGCGCTGAACGATACCTTACAGATTTGCCTCATCCATTGCTTATTCCAATTGGATGATGATCAGGTCGGCTTGAGCCTGGTCTAGTTGAGTATCAGGATGGTATCTGTGTGCCACCACCTCCATCCTGAATACTTTTGTAACATTGCTATCTGATCTAGTCTGTTCGTTAGAGTTCCTTGATTTTTTAGCGTCTCTTTGTTGCGGGTATGGGGGGAGTCATAATACCCCTGTTTGGTTTTTATATGGATTTACAGTGGTCTATGTTCTAGCAGGCATTTTAGTATGTGCCAAGCATTATAATGAAACGTGGTGAAAAGGAAATACTGTGAAAATAAATATCAAAAAAGAAAAGGAGGATATCTTCAAAAGCAAAAAAGTAAACATATACATACACAAGCATTAAAAAACTTATTAAATGTATGCTTTTTAACCTAAAAGGGTATCTTTTACAAAAGTATCAATTCTTTAAAAATGTTGGTCTTTAATGCAATTCGCGCAGTGTTTTTCGAGATCAAAAGTTCTACAAAGTTTAAAGTAATTTTACAATCATCCACTATTATACATATAACTTCATTTTTTCTGCTGTTTTCTCTGTATTTATTTACTTTTCTTTAATTTTCGAGATATTTTTCATTAATCTTTCGTTTCGGAAATCTGTGTAAACACAACGCTTTATATGTGTTTTATATGTGCGCATGTTCTAGATCTAATTTAATAATGCTAGTATATAACAACTATTACCAAGACATGAGAAGGTAATTGGTAGAGTAAGTACAGGTAATTGAGTAATACTGATGGTAATTTGGAATACTAAGTACCCAAGTTCCTAGTGTTGCCGAGAAGCGTGAGAGAGGCGAGAGCTTCTCCAAGGTTTGGGTGTTGGTTGAAGTGATTTTATGCCCAAGGTATTCCACTTCGTTGGCTACGAATTTGCACTTTTTCAGTGATGCCCATAGTCCGTGAGTTCTGAGTCTTTCTAGTACCAGGTGGAGGTGTGTCTGATGTTGGTTCCAATCTTCCGAGTACATTATTATATCATCCATATAGACTTAATGAATTCGTCTATATATTCTGCGAAGACGGTTGTAACTAACTTCTGGAACACTGTTGGTCCATTTTTAAGTCCGAAGGGCATCACTGAAAATTCGTATGATGAGCCATCTGGTAAGCTGAATGCTGTTTTTGGGCTGGAATCCTCGTGTAGTGGGACTTGCCAGAATCCGCTTTTCAGGTCAATTGTTGAGAATATCTTCGAGGTACCGATTTCCTTGACGCTATCATGTATTGGTGGCATACTGGAGGCTTCGTCGACTGTTATTTCATTTAGCTTCCTATAGTCTACGCAGAAGCGAGGGGTACCATCCTTCTTGGTTACAATAACCACCGGGCTATTGTAAGGAGATTTGCTGGGCTTGATCCCTTCGGCTGCTAGCATCTCTCTCACCTCTCTTGAAATGATTTTCTTCTTCTCGGTAGAGTATTTGTAGGGCTTAATGTTGATGGGTCGGTTGTCGGTCACTCGAATTTCCATTTCCGTTGCCTTGGTCGTTGGCTGGCGTAGACGGTCGTCAAATACGTCACTGTAGTCCTCGATCAGCTGTTTGATTTTCGTGAAAGCAAATGCTGGGGCTTGGTGCTCTTCTAGGTTGTGGTTTGCTGATTGTGGTTTGTCATGTTTTTTTCCAGTACACTGTGGCTCTGGTAGTAGTGCCTACGTGTAGACATTTTCGTGGTATGTCTACGTTGGCTTCTTCCTGTTCTAACCATGGCATCCCTAGGACGACGTCGTGGTTTAACTTCTCCATAACGATGCACTGGACGGTGGTGGAGAAGTTGTTCAGTTCGGGTCGAATCTGCAGGTCTCGTCTCTGGATCAGCTTCCGGTGTACGAAGTTTCCGGAGGCGCCGGTGTCAACTAGAATTGGTGTTGGTTGATCCTTCCGTCGAGGTTGGGGAGTCCTGCTGTCATCGACCGTTGGTAGATCGGATTCAGTTGGGGCACCATTTCTTCAACAGGAGTTAATTGGCGCCCCTGTTGGAGTTTTCCGGCCTCTGGTTTTCTTGTTGACGGTTGTTGTAGTGTCTGTGAGGATTGCGGTTTCGCCATTCGTTTATCGTCTCAGAACGCCTGGGTGGTTGCTGATGTTCTTGTTTGTTCGGCTTCCTGTGACTCAAATGTTGGGCGTCGCTTTCCATTTCTCTAGCAATTCGTTTTAGGCTATCCTCTGTTGTGGGCATCCCGATTCTCAAGCAAATTCTAATTTGTGGTAGCAGTTGATTAGCAATTACTCTGCACCGTTGATCTTCCGGGATGTCTGGGAGGAGGCGTCTAAAGAGGGCCGCTTTTCGGGTGACGAATTCTTCCGCTGGTTCCTTGTCCTAGTTTTGTCCATAGAGTTTTACGGTTATGGCGGATAGAAGTGCATCAGACTTCTCTAAGAAGCGAGTCTTAAATGTCTGGTAGCCTATCTCGGCTGTACCTTGACTCTCTGCCCATAACCGTGCTTCTCCGTTTAGTGAGTTCGTTGTCAGGTAATCGATCCAGTCGGTTTCGTCTACTTCGTCGTAGGTTAGGAATTCTTCTGCCTTTGTTATGCATTGTCCAGGGATTTTGGTCTCTCTTCCTTCGAACCTGGGTGGTTTGGAGGTCCATATTCTGGGTTTGCTTGTAGTTGTGGGTTGAGCTATCGAGAGGGCCGTCAGGGCTTGTAGCAGGGTAGTCATTCATGTCTCAGGGTTGGGCTGTTGTTCCTGGCTCGTGGATGGTTGGCCTGCTTGTTGAGCTTGGGTCGTAGGTTCGTGTTTGTGTGGTTGGGCGCCATGTTGCCGAGAGGCGTGGAGGGCGGCTGGTTGGCTCGTCTCCGGCTCTAAGGGCTTCTTACGGTCCGTGGAATTGGACCTGGATATTCCACGAGTCTCCACCATTCTCCTCTGAACAAATAATACAGCTGGGGTTTATATTGGTTGAGATATGGGAAATCGTGTATGTTTTTGGAGCGAAAACTGTCACAAATCCGTGACCAGAGGTTTGTAGTGCGTGATTACCTCGGTAAAATACCACAATAAACGTTGGATACAATGTACATATACAAATATATTTAAATATGTGCAAAAATATAGAACGCAAGTTCGAACTATCGGTGCAAACGTCTCTCGTGCTTAATCTACGTAGTAGAAGTTCCACTAGAACGTTATCTGCACAATGGTAATAAGACAAGTAAGAAATAATATTTGTATATACAAATAGACATAAAATGCAACAGTAAAAAGGCAGTGTGAGGGATTGCTTGACTTACGGAAGGAATCCTCGGGAACCCTTGTGTCTCCTTAACTTACGGAAGGTGACCACAAGTAAAAACCGAAATATAAATACTTCAAAAGAGATATCGCAACGAATGTATTTAAGAAATGATAAAAATGCAATAATAAAATAGCGAAAATGGGAATATATTCGAGCGTATGATCCTCGAGGAGAAATATCGCAACAAATATATTCAAAATAAATCAAATAAATGCAATAATCAAATAGCAAAATAAAAGAATATACGGAGCGTGTGATCACCTGAGAGAAATATCGCAACGGATATACTCCACAAACTAATAGCAATAATAAAATAGCGAAATGGGAATATATTCGAGCGTATGATCTACAAGGAGAAATATCGCAACAAATATATTCAAAATAAATCAAATAAATGCAATAATCAAATAGCAGATGAAATGAGCACTTTCTCTGTGCGTGATCTAAAAGAAATACCACAGCAGTATATATATATATATATATATATATATATATATATATATATATATATATATATATATATATATATATATATATATATATATATATATATATATATATATCAAAATGCACAAATATATCAACAAAATCAATATCGAAATAAGGTAAATAAAAAGTCAGATTCGAAGTGGATGAGCTAGCACCGAACATACAGTCTTAAATACGAGGGTGAGCTCGAACTGGCCGACCACAGAAAATCCACCTTCTTTTATACAAAAAATCCTTTGTTTTAGGGGATTATGACGTATGAAAGTGGACTTCCGTAAAATCGACCAATGGGAAATTTTAAATTGCTCAAAAGTTAGAATAACCCCTATTCCAACCAATGAACAATTTTTCCTAGTAGCGACAACTATTAAAAACACCGGTATCAGTGGTCTACCTATTAGGTGCTATTAGTCAAAGAAATAGGGCGTGGATTAAAATGGCTCATGTTATCAGTGTCATGGCTATTATCACACGAGTGGAAGTGCTATTTTTAAAAATTTTCAAGTAAGTAAGAAATCTATTTGCATCTCCACTTTTAAGTATATTCATATGTTTAAAATGGTATAAATATATAGTTTAGTGTATTAATTGAAATTAATGCTTATTTTCCTACAAATTGTAGACATAAACAGAGCACAGCATTTTGAGGTTAGGTAAGCTTTGTTGCCAATTTGGTATGGTACGAGAAGTCTATTTGGAATATTTCGAATTATATGCACATTTAGTATGCGTACCTTTTTGTTTTGTATTTTTATCCCCAACAAATAGTGATATGTTATAGTTATAAGTTTCATGTGAGTTTGTGTGTATGTGTGAGCCTGTCTGTAGCATCAAAACTCTTAAATGGATGCAAGCAAGGGGTTTTTGAGTGAAAGATTAGGTTATTTATCTTTGTCTTATAGCTAGTTTATATTTAATCAATTTTTGTTTTAGCAATGTTTACTTCTACTAAAAAATATAAAAAACGAAAGAAGTGGACTATAGAAGATATGACTGCTACATTATTACCTGTTCGAGAAAAGAATGAGGTATTTAAAGGCGGCAAAGACTTGTAACGTACCCAGAACTACTGTATTTCGGCTTGCAAACCATAAAGAACTTTCAATGCCAGAAATTATTTCAAAAAAGATTGGTCGCAAAACAGAGTTTGATAAAGCTTTTAAAGACATTGCTAGTTAGGTACTCCCTTACAATGGAAGATAAATTATATGGTTTGACTCGAATGAATATGAGAAGAATGGCTTACCAACTTGCTGTTAGAAATAATCTACTTATCTATTTCAAGATAAAAAAGCTGTCAAACACTGGCTGAAGGGATTTGTCTCACAACGTAAGCAAATATTATCAATGCGGAAGACTTTTGGAATATCATTTGTAAAAGTGAATGCACAACTTATTTTAAGTTGTTTTTCTCTCATTTGGTATCCTTTTTTTTACACGAGATATAATTGCTATGCTAAATCTGACACCATCTATTGTACAGCCGGAAAAACAACCAAATTCATCAGCATTATTAGAATAGGATCAGGCCCAGATGTCAGTGAACCAGTAGGTCAATTATCACCGACATCATCAAAACCTCGTCGTCTCAACATAAATTGTCAAAATGCTGGAAGTTTGGAAAAACCAACAAAATTATACTATTGACAAAATATCCGTTTCATTAACATTCGCAAAAAGCTCAACATGAATTAATTCATTTCCTACAGCTAGAATACATACATCTAGTAGAGGTCACAAATTAGGAAAATCTGAAATTATTTTAAGTTCACCGTATAAAACCAAACTCGAAGAATCAGAAGAAAGATAGAAAAGTTGAATAAACTAGCTAAAAATAAAGATCGGAACAAAAATAAAGATCAAAGGAGCAAGAGAAAAGGAAAAAAATTAATTGACAGGGCAAGAGAAAGAAAAGAGAAATGTAAATACGATGGATGAAAAAGAGAAACGTAAAGCTAAGGCTGTCACTAAAAGAAGGATATTAAAAGAAAAGAATACGGATTCTGATAGTGATTGTCCATTCACATCAGACAAGTCAGAAGAAGAATTACCTAAGAACGATAGGGTAACACAACCAACAGACGATGATTGCGCGAGTTTCTTTTGCAATGAAAAATATGCAGATGATCGAAGGGAAGAGGAATGTGTTCATGTTTCATGTGCGAAGAATGGGTGTATAGCGAATGCGCTGGCCACGACTTCGGTTGCTAGGAGTATGATTTTTGAAAAGAATAGTAAAGTCTTTATAGAATATATAGGTAGTTTTGATAGTTTATATAAGAGTGATCTAGATTTTGGATTGTTTAAAATTTAAGGTTTACAGTTAATTTTAATTATTGAAAAGTATAATTGCTCAAGAAAAGACAAAATAAAAAAAATTGAGAAGTACACTTAAGACTGACTGAAGTTTAGGTTAACGAGTCTATTATTTAAAAGTGAATATAATTTAGAATACCCTATTCCAAATTATATTCAAATGAGACAGTTGGTTCCAGTGATTTTATTTATAGACTAAAGTTTATACCATTTATAGAAGAATAAGACTGCTGATTATTTTTATGCTATTAATACACTAGTTTTGCTCTTAGGGTAGTTTTCACTCTTAGGGCTTGTACACAAGAGAGCGTTAAACGCCGCGTTGAGCGCACATCTTACAAAAAAGTGGAATCATAGAGATGACAGCGCTTGGCGCCGCGGTTTACCAGAATATCGACAGCCAGCAGCCAGTACAGTAATGGAGTTAGTATGTAATTGGTTGTTACATCGTAGATTCAGAGCAAGGCAAAGACGACAAAGAAGATGGTGGGTACACTCTTTAATTATTGAAGGTAGACCTTGGGTTCTTTTTTTGTGACTTTGTACCCCAAATTGAGAAAATGCCCTCCAAAGTTTTTTAACTATTTCCGAATGAGTATAACATCTTTTGATGAACTGTTAACTTTATTAAAAGAATATTTATAACCATGTGAAACTGCAGTTATGGATGGGAACTGTCTTTTAAGAGGAACTGTTTTGGTATTTGGGAGTAGTTATTGTGCCTCAAATATTTAATCATGAGTAAAAATCATAAGGAGGCTGTTTCACTTTCTTCAAGGGTACGACGCAAAAAAAGAAAATAAAGATAATTAGAAGAAAACCATTAGGTCTACGTTGTGTAATAATAGTGCAGTGGGTAAAACTCCGTTCTTGTGTTTGTCATATTCCATCCCTTTTGCACTTCATTGATGAACAATTCCGTAATAAAATTTTTAACTTTCATTGTAGACAGATCACTTTTCAACACGACACAGCTATGTCAAAAAGACAAAAGGGCGAGCTTGATTCTGAGTAACTACAACTAGTAACTAGAAACATGTTGTAAACGCGGCGTTTGAAGTATATTTTACGAGCACCACGTTTGGACGACGTTGGTTGCAGAAACATGGAGTGGCGCTCTTCGCCTGTTCACGTCGGCGAAGATAAATCGAAAATAGATTATAGTGAAAAAAAAAGAGAGCACGGTTGGCCCGTCACTTCTTCTTCTTTGAGCACCGAGCACAAATTACTCGTGGGTGGCTTCCATGACTTTTTATTTGACTATAATGTTCTCGATCTTGCGCGATATTTAACAATTTATCTGCTGATAAGCCAGTCCATTAACGAAGGTTTCGGAACCATGAATATTTCTTCTTATCAATTTCTCTTTTTCCCTCGATCTTTCCATTGAATATTAACTGCAGTATCTAGTATTTTCTACCTCTCATTATATGGCCCAGATATTCAAGTTTTTTCTTTTTCTCAAATATTTACTTTTTGATATGTTAATTCGACCTATCCTAAAATGTGGTCGAACCATTCCGATGAAGCGTGTTTCCTTGACTATCGAGGGTTTAGTTTAGTCTATTGTACGCTATCATTGTTGGCGGTAAAAATTTTAGTTTGATAATTTATATAATGATAAAAATTCCACCACAACGTTGTTAGACCACGCTAGTAAAATTACTACGACACTGATCTTAATACCCTCTAGTCGCGTCGGAAGGGTTGGAGGGGTAAGTGCCTGCTTCCAAGCTTCTACCAAAGACAGTTGTGCCCTATTTCACGGATTGTAAACCACAAATATTAAGGGGAAGAACGGCATTCCACTTTGCGTTGGTTCTTGTCTGTAGATTTTGTCTTTTCTATTATCACTAAGGGTAAAGTAGAGTTTGTGGAGTAATACTTTACCGTGTTGTAATCTGCAATCAGTTATACTAAAGGCAACTCCGTTGTAAATTTTTCTTCGAAACGCCTTTCTATATGTTCTCTTAGTGCGAGACTTGGCCGGTGCAGAACTTGTCAGTCTTAAAACATCCTTGTTGTGGAATGCAGTGTTTGCTAAAATTTGGTTTATTTTGAAGTTATCTGATATTATTATTATGATAATCTCCCGTACACCTTACAATAATGACAGAACAGGAAGAGTCGTGTGTAGCTGCTAGGATTTTTTGGATCCCTACCTCTTAGCAAAGCTATTATTTTAGATTTTTACCAGGATTTTAAAATTCTTTAGGCTCTACAGTACTTATTGTACAGTTGCAAGTTTTTTTTTGCTTCTTGCCCTAGGGGCTTTCTTTATTCAGTTTGTATATCATCTATACCTGTAGCTTTTCCGTTTTATTTAACTTATTAATACCTTCGTGGATTTCTTTAATAATTAATGTTGTTTTTAAATGGTTTACTTACTGATTTAATTTCTTTTTAGTTTTAAGCCTCTTTTAAATTCCATACGGACCTTCTCATTATATTTGAAATTGAGGAGACAAGCTACGACGTTATCGTGAATTATGCAGGATGTCACAAAAAGATTGGTCATAAATTATACCAATATTGGTCATAAAATTTATATTATGTGTTATGTGAAAATATTTTTTTCTAGATATGTTTAGAGGGGTCTACAAACTTTTCCCCCTCCAACTTTTTTGTAGTATACTATTGAATTAAAGACGGGACGTCAATGAAATGAAATACCCATTTTACAAGTTTTTTGTATGTTAAAAACAAATGTGTTGCTTGTGTGAGTCCATTTCAAAAGGTAAAAGAAATAATAAGTTAGACTTACTCACAATCAATTTAATTTAACTAATCGGACGACCGGTTTCGCTTTCTATAATATGCAAAGCATCTTCAGGTCACAATACAAAGTTAAAATGCTGAAAATAATAATCCCATATTAGGGTGTTGTCTAATAAAGATAAAAAACATAGGTAGGTGATATAAATTATATAAATTACAGTAATTATGCCAATATTACATGTCTGTGGTTTTATAAATGAATAAAAAATAAAATGTTTAAGCAGACAAGGTAAGACCCACAAATTGGTAACATAGTCTATTAAACTGTAATGAATTAATAAATAAACCAATAAATAAACATTACTTACATGCCGGTACTCTATTAATTGATGGTTGAAAGAACATGGTTCAAACTATCTTGGATTGTTGATTGGAGAACTCAGGTCAACTATTGTAATTGTTTAACAGTAAACTGGGAAGTTCTTGAGGAGACAGATTTTATCCAATGAAGTAGAGATAGGTGGAATGTATTGTTTGTTTTATGAAAGTAATGTTCTATACCATTAATTTCTTTAAAGTTATTTAAGTTTATTCTGGAGATATATTTATGAAATGTGTGTTATTTATTGAGATTTTATGTTTTGTTTTGGAAGGTGACAGTTGTAAGACAATGAATAGGAATGGATGTACAGATTGTGTGGGTGTGCAATTGTATAATCTTGTAGTTATCAAAATTTCTTTGATAAAGTTGTTGCAATATCTGGCAAATTATTGTAAAGTCCAAAGATTTTTATGTTAAAATTAAATTAAGACACTTTTACACACACAGAAACACACAGAAAACACTTAAAAAACGGGGGACGAAACAAACATTTAATTTAAAAGGAGAGGATTTCCAAAAGAACTACATTTCTTGCTAGGAGACAATGAGTTTTTTATGTGCTGTATATCAGATTTTAGAGAAAATCTCTAAAATAGAATATCTCTAAAATCTGATATACCAAAACAAAACATAAAATCTCAATAAATAACACACATTTCATAAATATATCTCCAGAATAAACTTAAATAACTTTAAAGAAATTAATGGTATAGAACATTACTTTCATAAAACAAACAATACATTCCACCTATCTCTACTTCATTGGATAAAATCTGTCTCCTCAAGAACTTCCCAGTTTACTGTTAAACAATTACAATAGTTGACCTGAGTTCTCCAATCAACAATCCAAGATAGTTTGAACCATGTTCTTTCAACCATCAATTAATAGAGTACCGGCATGTAAGTAATGTTTATTTATTGGTTTATTTATTAATTCATTACAGTTTAATAGACTATGTTACCAATTTGTGGGTCTTACCTTGTCTGCTTAAACATTTTATTTTTTATTCATTTATAAAACCACAGACATGTAATATTGGCATAATTACTGTAATTTATATAATTTATATCACCTACCTATGTTTTTTATCTTTATTAGACAACACCCTAATATGGGATTATTATTTTCAGCATTTTAACTTTGTATCGTGACCTGAAGATGCTTTGCATATTATAGAAAGCGAAACCGGTCGTCCGATTAGTTAAATTAAATTGATTGTGAGTAAGTCTAACTTATTATTTCTTTTACCTTTTGATATTAATTTAATTTAAAAAGTGTTTAAATTGACCTCCCTCTTCATGTACATAGACCCTGTACATTGTTTTAATGATGAATACCGAATATTTTCAAAAATTAAATGTCTCTGTTGAAATGCATTAAACCCTATTCATTCTACAAATTCCCAATCGTCAATAGAACCACGTGTAAGCCAAACAGGGTCGTACTGATGTACGACCTATGTATTATATGATTTTTAAAAATATTTACTTTTGAAGCTGTTAGTGTAAGAATTTCTTGAAATTTAATCATTATATCACAATTTAACTAAACTCTAAAAAATAACACGACCAGTAAATAACTTAACAATAACTATAACATAAATATAACGCAATATATTAACTTAAAAATCAACACGATACAATTTGAATTTAAAATGCTCGCAAGTTGGGATCTGTAACATGAGAATCTGTCTCGCTTACGGTAATAAATTAAATTTAATAGGCTCTTGACGAATGAGATGGCGAATATCAACACGTGCTCATGTTTACTGATGGGAATTTGGTAAACGAATAAACTTTAGCAGCTTCTAAAATTAGGTTTCTCTAAAATTTGCTGCAATTGAAGCCAGGGATAATAGGTACCTGATGTTAATCCGGTTATTTATACCGTTAAGGTCGTGGCATATTATCGTGCACGTTGCGTTTCCAGCACATAGCGTTTAGTTTCCGAAAAATATAATTTAAATGGTTTTAAATATGAATAACGCACACTGTCCGGGACATAGGTCGTAACCGGTTGGTAAGGATAATGTGCATTAGATGTCCGTCGTTCTCCCCTTGTTGTTTATTTAGGAACTTGTTTGATTTTGATATAGAGTATTTAAAAAAATAATTTTCGAGGCTATTTTGTCATTTATGCATGTGTTTTTATTGCTTTGTGACAATTAATCACGGAAGTGATAAACAAGTAGGACTTTTGTACGGAAGTGATACCTCTTCTTTTTAAAAATACTTTTTGGTTTGATATGTATGGCTTCGTTAAATGTAGTATTTTGTTTTTTAACTGAAGGTGAAATTAAATTTAAAACATATTTAAACTGAATCCTATTCATTCTAAAATAATTGTTAAACCTATTAATTATTATTAAATTCCTATTAAAAACAGCCTCGAAAATTATTTTTTTAAATACTCTGTATCAAAATCAAACAAAGACCTAAATAAACAACAAGGGGAAAACGAAGGGTATCTAATTAACATTATCCTTACAAACCGGTTACGACTCGTTACGCAGCCGTCGGCATCAGTAAAATATTGTGTTCGAATATACTGAACAAGTGTCTGAAACGCAATGTTCCGGACAGTGTGCGTTGTTCATATTTAAAACCATTTAAATTATATTTTTCGGAAACGATATGTGCTGGAAACGCAATGTGCACGATAATATGCCACGACCTTTACAAGTGCAAATTACAACAGATGTCATGTAAAGTATTATATTCGTATTTTTACCATTTTGCTTTTTTTAGTTTTTAAGAAAGATATGGTATCTTCTTATCTTCTACGGTTGTAGGTAACCACAAAAATTAAGTAACCGGGATTTCTGTGCAGCAGTCTGTTAAATTTTTTTCATATAGACAATTTAACACAAAAACTACAATATATTTGCATAATTATCATGTATAGATCACGTATATATTCACTTTTTTCAAATCTTGATCATTAGTTCAACAAAACAAAATTCCAGTATTGTTTTTTATACATAGAATGCTAATACGTAGTTTTTTATTTTTATGCAAGTTGTTATTTTTTATTATTATTTATGACACAATGTTTGTTTATGTATTTTCGGACAAACCCAAAATAAAAACATATTCGTATTGCACTGTATATAGCAATAATTCTTATATACGAGGGGTCTACTGAAAACAGTAAACAGTCCACCCTGAAAATTGGGAATATTTATTAAAATTTAAAAAAAATCATAAACAGGTCAATTTTTAATAAATCGTCGAAATCTGAGGATTTCTTGGAAACCAAAATTCAGATAATTCCTCAAATCTGTGCTTTCTACAATTTTCAAAGCAAAACAGACGATAAATGGACATAACATATTAATTTATCTAGGCGAGAACCTTTCGCAAACTGATTTCTTGTACTCAAAACGTGAGTACTTAAATTTTTATTCCTTATTTATCCTTTATTTAAATAACTACTGCTTTATTTAAATAAAGGAGATAAAATTTAACGGTAAAGACATCCTTCCTTTCTGTTCCCCAACCCATTAATTTTAAATAGGTATTATAATGTTATTATACGAGGCGTGTTTTTTAGGTAAGTACCGTTTTGGAATTAAAAAAAGACGTGCAAAGATATGGCAATAATTTTATTTTTACATGAAAGCCTGTACCTTAATCTACTTTTCTACATAATTTCCGTGAATATTGAGGCACTTGTCATAACGTGGCACCAGTTTTTGAATATCCTCCCGATAAAATTCTGCCGCATGACTTGTTAACCACTGCATCACAAATGTTTTGACTTCGTTATCGTCTTGAAGACGCTGACCGCCCAGGTGTTTCTTCAAGTGCTGGAACAAATGGTAGTCGCTGGGCGCCAGATCAGGGCTGTATGGAGGATGATCTAGAGTTTCCCATTTAAATGATTTGATGTGATCTTTGGTCTGATTAGCCACATGTGGACGGGAATTGTCATGCAGCAAAACGATACCCTTACTCAACTTGCCACGTCTTTTGTTCTGGATTGCACGACGCAGATTTTTCAATGTCTCACAATAAGACGATGCATTGATTGTCTCATTACGAGGCAGAAACTCCACTAGAAATACTCCTTTTCTGTCCCAAAAAACTGTGCGCATGATTTTCTGGGCAGAAATTGTTTGCTTAAACTTCACTCTTTTGGGTGATGATGAATGTCGCCATTCCATGGATTGTTGTTTCGATTCTTGTGTGACGTAGGCCACCCACGTTTCGTCACCAGTAACAATTTGGTCTAAAAAATCTTCACCTTCACTGTGGTACCGCTCAAGGAAAGTCAATGCACTGCCTAAACGTTGGGTTTTGTGCAAATCCGTCAACATTTTTGGAACCCAACGTGAACACAATTTCCGGTAATTCAAGTTGTCGGTAACAATGCGATACAAAACACTACGAGAATACTGAGGAAAGCAGTCGGACAATGATGAAATTGTAAAGCGTCTGTTTTCTCTCACCTTTTCGTCCACTTTCTGCACCAAATTTTCATTAACGACCGAAGAACACTCCGTTCTTCATCATGCACATTTGTGCGGCCATCTTTAAATGCTCTCATCCATTTCCTTACCATTCCATCACTCATAATGTTTTGTCCGTAAACTTCAACGATCTCACGATGAGTATCGATCGGTTTTACGCCTTTAGCACTAAGAAATCGTATAACAGCCCGTACTTCACAATCAGCGTGACTCACGATTGTTGGAGGCATCTTAAACACTAGAGTAAACAAGTATACAATGAAGAATCAGACTGTAATGGCGTCAGTGCGTAGACAAGAGATCTAGGTAACCAGCGCTCATGCGCGCAACGCCGACCGTAGCGCTGCGGCGGCGGAATCGCAAAACGGTACTTACTTAAAAAACATGCCTCGTAATATAAAGTTTTACATCATTAGAGACTCATTTAGATACACCATTTAGATTTACACCATTTTGTGAAAGTATTAATTGGGCCACTCAAAATTGTCCATCCTCATTTTTGGTAATATTAGACTTTTAGGCGAAGCAATGAAGAAATAAACCTACCAAATTTTTGCAGTAGAGTGGATCCCAATGAAACTGTTTGCTTTTAATTCGTATGCTAGGAAATTTTGTGAATAATAATGATGAGGTGGAAATCAAAATTGCATTATTGAACAAGGAAAATGCATTTTGTGCAGTTTGAAGTGATAAAAAATAATAAATTTGTAAATCGAAAATAATTGACGGAAATGAGTTCAATATTACTACTCAGGGGTTTTGTGGTCACTGAACATGAATATCATACGATGTTCTATAAAACAGCTGGTGGATTTTTTGGAAATTCGATACAAAATCAGTGCAAACTCATTACTCTGGGATTTTTGGGGTAGCTGAACACTAATATCATGTCTGCGGTGGTGTGCGAGGCACCTGATACCCAGGACGGGTTTGTCTCCTAGAGTTTTGTAAACATTCGATATAAAATCAATGCAAACTCGTTACTTGGTGGTTTTTGGGATTGCTGATAATATTATGTCGGAAATGATGTAAGAGGCACCTGGTGCCCAGCATAGCCTTGGCTCCTGGAGTTTCGTGTAAATTCGATACAAAAACATTGAAAACTTGTTACTCGGGGATTTTGGGGTCGCTGAATACGCTGAACATGTGGATGATAGTGTGCAAGGCCCCTGGAGCACAGGCTGGCACCAGCTATTAGAGTTTTGTGTAAATTTGATATAAAATTGAACACTAATATCATGTCGGCGATGATAATTATGGTACCTTATACGCAGTAGCGGCTGATCTCATGGAGTTTGTGCATCAGAGATCATCACCGTTATGATATTCGTGATCAGCTAGTAACGAGTTTGCACTGAGTTTTTGTATTAAATTTCCACAAAACTCAAGGATACGAGGACCGCCTTAGCAACAGGTACCTCATAAATTATCGCCGACATGGTATTAGTATTTAGCGACTTCAAAAAACCCCTTAAGTAACAAATTTGCATTAATTTTGTATCAAATTTCCACAAAAGTCCAGGAGATGAGCCTCGTCCTGGGCACCAGGAGCATCGGAGACCATCACGACCACCGTCATGATATTTACGATAAGCGACCTCAAAAACCCTCCGAGTAACAAGAGTGCACTAATTTTGTATAGAATTTCCATAAAAATGAAGGAAAAGATACCCGTCGTTGGCACCAGGTGCCTCAAAGACAATCGCCGATATAATATTAGCGTTCCCCGACCCCAAAACCGTCCTAGTAACGAGTTTGCACTAATTTTGTATCGAATTTACACAAAACTCTAGGAGATGGGACCCAGGTACACCAGGTATCTCGGAGATTATCGCCGTCATGATATTTGTGTTCAGTGACTCCAAAAACCTCCTAGTAATAATATTGGACTCATTTCCGTCAATTATTTCCGATTTACAAATTAATCATTTTTCATCACTTCGAAATGCATTTAGGAAAATGCATTTTCGTTGTTCAATAATGCAATTTTTATTTAAACATCATCATTTTTGTTCACAAAATTTCCTTATATTTAGACTACTCGAATGCAAAAAGTTTTATTCAAATCAATCCTACTGCAAAAATTTTGTATATTTTGGGCTTTTGGGCATTGCCTCGCCTATTTGTAAAAATTATGAAACAGGTCGACTTTTATTTAAAAGAGAATATAAAACCTTCCACAATACCTTAATTTTAAGTACGGGGACAGTTCGATGAAGCATTTAGGCAACCGTTACTTTTATAAACATTATTTTTGTAAACAGTATTAATTTATTAAGAGTGTTACACCTTTTAGAAATTAAATTCAATTCATGTGTTTCCCATCCAAGGGATACTGAGACCTTAATGTTGGTGGAGAGACTCAGGTCTGTCTTGACTGCAGTTGTTCAAAAGGCAGATACAATCAGGATCGACTTTTATACATCCGAGGATAAAATATGCGCTGTCCCCCACACACAAAACTTGTTACATACAATACTCTTTATTATTAAAAATTAGTAGGTATATTTAAATTTAATACGCCTACTTTTTAGTTGACATAGATACAGTTGACTGTTAATAATTTTTAATTTGAAAAGATCTCTGCTCAAGCAACTGTAACATATATCGTTAGTAACACTATTAATGCAATTTATATTTTAGTATATATGGCAGATAATTTATGTCTATCAACATAATTTAAGGCTTCTGAAAGCTGATTACAATATTTGTTCGAAACTCTCACAAAATAGTCAGTAAATATTTGTTTATTCAAATATTATTTTACCTCTATAATTTCTACTTAAATTTCAGGAAAGTACGTTAATATTTTTTTCTGTAAATAGCTTAATAGGGTACGGTAGGACAATAGACGGGTATTTCCGATATCTGTGACGTCAGATACCAGCTTTCTTTTTCTACCTCAAGTCACGAAAAAAAAAAACATTGATAAACAGGCTCTTCAAAGATTTGAAAGATAGTCGTAAATTAGTAGTGCAGAAGGCACAAATTCTCGCGTGTCTTATCCCGTAGTATATGTACTTACTCGACAAGTATATTACGTCTCAGAAGGTTTAGAAGTTATCTCTATCAGTAACAATGGCCCCCGCTACTCGAAAGTGTGCGTTTAAACTGTATACGTCTCTCAGAAAATTAGTGGAAGCTGTAGTATCGTAACAAGTTGCTGCATATCTAGGCAAAAGATACCCAAGAACCTGGCAGATAATATAAAAGCATATGTCTTATGAGCTCGTATAGTACATATAGCTCGTGTAGTAGTATAGTGAAGCAGGAAAATATCAGACTGTATTAGTGTGCGGGACGTTATACCGACACATTATCGTAGTTTTAGTTTTCGGTCATTTTGCCATGGCGGCAACGGTCGCTATGTTGCCGGCAGTCGTTTAGCATCATCGCGCGTGTTTAAACTGTTAGGCCGTTTTTTAATCTTCATGGCCGCTTCAAGAATAACGGTTGTTTAGTATAAATATAGAGGAACCTTTTATTTAAGTTACAGTTAGTTCTAGTTTTGAAGTCGAGTTTTTAGTTCGAATATAAATGTAAAAATAAATTAGTGAATATTGTAATAAAGACTTTAATAAACTTGTAAGTGTTGTAAATGTAGAACCTTTGATAATAAATAAAGACAATAAATTAGATTAATAAAAAATACTACATTGGTGTCAAAAGTGGAATATAAAATAAATTGTGAAAATGACTACTAGTTATGAGCTCACAGTTACGAATTTAAGAAGATATCTCGAGGATAGAGAATTAGCTTCTACCAGAAAAAATGCTGATTTAGTCCAACGACTAAAGAACACTTTAGAGGAACAGGCCTCTGGCGGGTACAGTAAAGTTAGGACTGTAAAAGAGGAAGGAGATGAAGATAAACTTGCCCAACTCGTTAATATGATGAAAAGTATGAAATACAAGAAAACGAAGACCATAAGATGCTGGAATTGTGGCGAAATAGGACACGTACGAAGTTCATGTAAGCACCCTAGGTACGACGCAAATCAAGAAACTCACCATCAAACTAGAACGCGTCGGCCTTAGGGGGCAGCTTTGATCCGGAACTTTTCCAAAGACCCTCTCATACTAATAGCTTCTTTGAAATGTCGTGAAGATAGTGTATATGTAGATGGAGAAATAAATAGTAAAATGCATACGTTGTTGGTGGATACCGGAGCGACCAGAACCATTATACGCCCGACAGTTATACACAGCCGTAAGAAACTGTTACCAACGAGGTTGCGACATCGGACCGCTACAGGTGAAAATGCCAACATTCATGGAGAAATCAAGGTACAATTAGGAATTGGAGCAGCAGAAAAGTTCATCCATACTGTTATAGTTGCTGACATAGAAGATGATGTTATATTAGGAATGGACGTAATGAATATGCATGGATTCCAATTGGATTTTAAGAATAAGGTAATCAAAGTTGGCAACGAGGAGGTATTTCTTCATCCACATAATGACAAAACTGTGCAAGCAGCCATTAAAGAAGATACAGTCGTGCCTGCGAGAAGTAAAACGATCATAGTAGCGCGGTTACAGGGAATTGTGGAGGAAGGGACACCTGTTATGATGCAGCCTTGGAACCATGACGACGAGGTTGGCCGAGGAATCATAATTGGAAAGGAATTGGTGACTTTGGCTAAAGAAATACCTGTGAGACTTATCAATGTCAATGACTACCCAGTGAACATCAAGAAAGAGACAAAAGTAGAAACTTGTGTACCTGTGACATCCATAATCCGTCAGACGACAACATCCGATAATTCCAACGACGAATTCGACTAAATGGTTGCAGTTGCTGGACAGTCTCCAAATCAAATGGAGAAAAGGAAATTAAGGGAATTTCTTCGGCAGTATCGTGATATTTTCGTACCGAAAGGAAGAAAGATGGGAAGAACCACCGTTGTTAAGCATAAAATTGATACTGGTAATGCTAAGCCAATTCGTCAAACACCTCGACGATTACCACAGGCGAAAAGAGAGGAAGCTGAAACAATTGTTTAGGAAATAAAGAAACTACGAGCCCATAGGTCTCTCCGGTGCTCCTGGTTAAGAAGAAAGACGGAACGACGAGGTTCTGTGTGGATTACCGTTTGCTAAACAACGTTACCAAGAAAGATAGTTATCCTCTGCCTCGGATCGACGATACATTGGACACATTGGCTGGAAGTAAATTGTTTTCTACTTTGGATTTAAAGTCTGGATACTCGCAGGTAGAAATGGACCCAGTAGATAAAGAAAAGACAGCCTTCACCACAGGATATGGATTGTGGCAATTCAACGTTATGCCATTTGGACTCTGTAATGCTCCTGCGACATTTGAGAGGCTTATGGAAAATGTATTGAGAGGGTTATCTTGGAAAACATGCCTGGTTTATCTAGATGACATAACCGTCTTGGGGGCGACATTTGAAGATCATCTAAAGAATTTAGAAAACGTTTTTAATCGACTTAAAGCTGCCCAATTGATGATAAACCACAAGAAGTGCCTATTTCAAGGTCAAGTCAATTACCTGGGTCATATAGTCAGTAAAGAAGGAGTGGCCGTGGATAAGGGAAAAATCGATTCCATTAAGGAATGGCAAGTACCAACGAACAAACATCAAGTGAGAAGTTTCCTTGGACTATGTACTTACTACCGGAGGTTTATTAAGAAGCTTACAGACATCGCTAAGCCATTACCGCGACTTACAGAGGAAGCAAGAGATTACCGCTGGGCTACAGACTGCCAAAATGCCTTTGAGACCTGTAAAAAGCATTTAATCACAGCACCAATTTTTATTGTATCCACTGTCAGAAGGAGAGTTTATCTTAGATAAAGATGCAAGTAATGTGGGAATTGGAGGAGTGCTATCTCAGATTCAAGGAGGACAGGAACGAGTCCTTGGATATTTTAGTAAAGTTTTTACAAAACCTGAGCGGAATTATTGCGTCACGAGAAGAGAACTTCTAGCAGTAGTGAAATCAGTAGAGCACTTCTATCAGTACCTCTATGGAAGGAATTTTCTATTTCGAACCGACCATGCCGCCCTTAAGTGGTTGATGAAGTTTAAGAATCCAGAGGGTCAGATAGCCAGATGGATCGAACGACTCCAAGAATACGATTTCAAGATTGAGCACCGGGCCGGAGTTAGCCACAGAAACGCTGATGCTTTTTCCAGAAGGCCATGCCGAGCAGTGTTCTCACTACAACAAAACGGAATCCAAGGAAGCAGCAGTGCTGAGAACAACGATGGTCAACGACGACTGGACGCCTACCAAGATAAGGGAAGAACAAGAGAGAGATCCAGTTGTACTGAAAATTCGAAAATGGAAAGAGGAAAAACCGTCGACCACCTTGGCAAGAAATATTAAACCTATCTTCTTCTTGCAGTACCGTCTCCTATCGGAGGTTGACTACCATCAGAGCAATCTTTACTTTGTTGGCTGCAGCTCTGAACAACTGTATTGAACTGCACCCATACCACTCCCTTAAATTTCGCAACCAGGAAATCCTCCTACGTCCCACATTTCTCTTTTTCGAGATTTTTCCTTGGATTATGAGTCTAAGCAGAGAGTACTTTTCTCCTCTCATTACGTGGCCCTGATATTCCAGTTTTTTCGTTTGTATGGTTTTTATGACTTCGCATTCCTTCCCCATCTTCAGCAAAACATCAAACCTATGCTCAGTAGTTAAGACGTATTGGGCCAGTGGGACTCATTTATCATGGAAGATAGCTTGCTCAAACGAGTCCTGAAAAATGATGACGGTTCAAAGAAGAGAAGACAGTTGGTGATCCCAAAGAGCAGAATAGCCGAAGTACTTCGTCAGTTACACGACAGTCCATCAGGACGGCATTTTGATATAAAGGAGACCCTTCAGCGAATTCGGGAACGGTTTTATTGGATGAACAGTTCCAAAGACGTAAAATACTGGTGTAAGAAATGTACTATTTGTGCTACGAGTAATGGACCTTACCAAAAAAGGAGAGCTCCTATGAGACAATATAATGTTGGAAGCCCGTTTGAAAGAATAGCTTTGGACATTGCTGGGCCATTTCCAGAAAGTAAAAATGGAGGCAAGTACATGTTGGTAGTAATGGATTACTTTACTAAGTGGGTCGAGATTTACGCACTTCCAGACCAGAACGCCGCCACCATTGCAGATAAGTTGATCCAAGAATATATCAGCCGATTTGAAGTGCCTTTGGAGATCCATAGTGACCAAGGCAGGAACTTCGAAAGCAATCTATTCCAAGGAATATGTGATAGACTAGGCACGAAGAAAACAAGAACTGCAGCATATCATCCGCAATAGGACAGTTGGCAAGTATTTGACAAAAATGGTGTCCGATCATCAGCGAGACTGGGACCAATATCTTCCGTTCTTTACAATCGCCTACCGATCTGCTGTTAACGAATCAACAGACCAGACACCAGCCAGAGTCCTATTCGGACGCGAGATGCGACTACCTTGTGATCTAGAGTTTGGGTGTCGACCTGGAGAAGATGTAGCAGGTGAAGATTATGTGATCGAACTACGAAGAAGAATGGATGATGTACACGACCTGGTCCCTTCCCACCTTTAGATCGCTAGCGATCGCGTTGCTTTAAGAAGAACGACAAAGACTGGCTCTATAATCCCAAGAAGCGAAAAGGTTATTCTCCCAAGTTGCAGCAGTTTTGTGAAGATCCATACCTCATTATGGAGAAAATCAATAACGATGTCATCTACCGAATAAGCAAGATTCCGAGGAGAAAGCCGATGATAGTACATCATAACCGGCTGGCGTCTTTCGAAGGTGACCATGACGTAGATGAAGAAGTGGAAGTAAACCAAGTCCAAGATGTGTCTGACCGCACGTTTGAGGAATTCATGGGTGCCTATGGAGGTACTGGTAAAGGAAGACATGGTGTTACCACTGAAGAAAGACAAGATCTACTCGCGCTTCCCGATGACCACTCGCTGGCCCTTACCATCCCGGCCAGTATCAAAGACGCACCAGGGTTGGCAGCCGTCTTTCGAAGGAAGTTCGGTCGAGTTGCAGAACTTCAATGTCAAGTGCCAGCTCCTGGGAAAGCCTTGAAACTCCAAGATGAATCACGTTAATTTTTCTACCTGGTAACAAAAGACACAGCCCGTGACCAACCTATCTACCGAGATGTATGTGAAGCCTTACTTCAATTAAGAGAGCACGTACTAAAGTCCAACGTGCAAAAGTTAGCGATGCCAAAGTTGGAGTGCCCCCAATTAGATTGGAGGGCTATCCAAAATATGGTGGAGAAGATCTTTAAAGACACCGAAGTCCAGGTGTTAGTCTGTTGCAGTCCGCATAGTTACTGGTACGGAGAGAAAACCGTCCCTTGTCATTTTTATACAACTGGAAGTTGTAAAAGAGGGTCCAGTTGCCGATACCAGCATACCGTTCTAGTTCCAGTCCCGACAAGGTTCCACGAGGAACCATCTTTTAAGAGGGGGGCAATGTTACGATAAATAATGACTCATAATATCTAAACTGTAAATATCCTTTCTCATTCAAGCATTTTCTAGATCATATACCTGCCGGCAGAAATTTCTAGTAAGATCCATGGGTCCTCTATGCTGAAAGACCTGTTTGGCTCCACGACGATCTTTAATAAACTTGTAAGTGTTATAAATGTAGAACCTTTGATAATAAATACAGACAATAAATTAGATTAATAAAAAATACTACAATATTAAGAAAGATACCTACTGGGTGTTAAAGTGCAAATTTAAAATTTTATTTTTCGATATAACTTTCATGTTTGTAAACATTTATGCATAAAAATTTACAACTGGGTACTTTTAAATGAGAAATTATAGTATGATGCACACTTTGATGTAGCTGATAGAGGGCGCCACATATCTGGCATACATTTACACTTAACTTTTTTGCTCTTCAAGTTCCTTGTATTTGTGACAAAAAATATTAAAGATAGATTATTTTAACAAAAAAAGGTATATCTGTTAATAACTTCAAAACTCAAGTGTTTCCAAGATAATCGCATTTTACAAATCAGCCGCATAATTCTGATTTAAGGTAATTACTTCAGGCAACGAAGGAAAAATAGACAAAAACATTAATACTTCTGAATTTTGGTAAAAAATAGCTTTAACTAAAGGTATGTTAAATTAAAGTCATAATCAAAATATTTTGTTACCAAATCAAATTAAAAAATAGTTAAACTAAATAACATAACTTTTTGTCAAAGTAAGTATTCGGTATGTCCACAATTTTCTTTAATTCATTTGTCAATACATTCCATAAAAGATCGTCTCATATTAAATAGCATCATTGGTTCTAAAGGAACTGCTGCAATATTTATTTCTTCCCATAGTTGGTTGCGAATGTTTATGGGATGCTTATTGTTTTGTATAAAACTTAATGAGGTCGCTGGTTAAATGATATTCGATAAATAATAATAACGAAAAAATGAAATTATTTGTTTGTGAATAGATTGTAACGATGCTCTGATCGTTTAACAGTTCGAACCGTGGGAGTGTCAATATTTGCCAGTGGACAAATTCATACCAGAATTCTGCTACGCCATAAATTCGTCAAGACACGATTCAACAGGATTTTCACCAGCGCTTCTTAATTTCGGAAGGGAATTAGACATAACAGAGGCAACAAATGGACAAGATATACAGGGGTATGCAGAAAACTTAAACAAGTTAGAAGCGTTAAGAGAACTAGCGAAAGTGCACATGGAACACGCTTTCGAGGACTATCATCTATCTATCATCGGCTAGTGCAGCTTTCACCAGTAAACTAGCGCCGAAGTACTCAGGACCATACATAGTAACGTCAGTGATATCACCAGTAATAGTAAAACTGAAGTTGGCCGATAGTAGTAGCCGCAAGCAGATGACGGCGCATGTAAAAGATTTAAAACCGTGGGTAAGAAGATTGTGATGAAGTTACCGAGAGGATAGATGACATCAAAAGGCTGTAGACACCATATACACAAAAAAAAGGTATGTTACTTTTTTTTTTCAAAGAGAAGGGGGTGTAACGATGCTCTGATCGTTTAACAGTTCGAACCGTGGTAGTGTCAATATTTGCGCATCAACTTCTACAACGTGACGGCGTAGTGGGAATCAGAACGGCTATTTAAGGCGTGTGAATAGCGGAATTAGACAGTCTTGTAGCTAGCGCTCTAGGCTCCCTGACTCGCCGGTGTAGTGAACCAGCGAGCCATTCTGGACAGAGATAGTTCCGTATTGAGGATCATACTCTGTCCCTAACCAAGCGGAACCCATCGGTATTGCGTATTGAGCATTACCGTGGATCTGCACAGAACCAACCGGGACAGAGATTTCCGTATTGAGGATCATACTCTGTCCTTAGCCAAGCGGAACCCGTCGGCATTGTGTATTGAACATTGCCGTGGGTCTGCACAGCTAAATATTTTGTTTGCGAGCATATTCGGAGCTTTCGCTGAATTGAAGCGAAAGCGAGTATATTAGTAGTACTAATTAATTTCTTTTCTTTTATAGACGTTTGCCGGGGAATTCATTCATCGCGGGACCCAGACGGAAACGTAGAATTCATTTTATTTTTGTTTTATAAGTATACAACGTAGAATTCCTTTTTTTAGTTTTTATTTATTGTATATATATACTTAATAGATTTATTTTTATTTCAAACCTGTGTTTTACTGAGTCTGTTGCCCCGAAAGAGCTACCCATCACAAGATTAGCGACAAATAGCAAACACAACTGTAAATAAATTAAGAAATTAACTGGTTGATGTGTTTCGTTCACTGTCTTGGGATGAAGTGTTGAGATTGCAGGTCAGAAAAGAATCTTTTGGCTGTTGGGTGAAAGAGGGTACATCAATAAATCACCCTATTCTATTGTGCTTTTGAATGCGATAATTTAAGTTAATTGAGACCGTAATACGAAACCGTACACACGTGTGCATATTTGTGACACAGAATACAAAAGAGAAGTCAAATTCTCCGCACTTATAACATAATACATGAGACAACCAGTTTAGCAATTTTACGAAATAACAGGAAACAATATATTCTACCAAAGTCGTTAGAATACATAGCATTATATTAGATCACATTACAGTACCGTAACAGAAAAATATTAAATGTAAAAATAAGAAAGAAATAGTAAGTACATACTTTCCCAAACACTTATAGACACGTTGTTTTAACGCGCCCATACACCAAAATCAAGTGGATTAAATTCTGGGCTACGTGGTGGCTATAATGTATAGTGGATGAATATATTCTTTTGGATTCATATTCAAATCTTATGGTATATTATGGAACTACATCTTATTTGTCGCAGAGGTTAAATAATGTATTAAACTGTAATGTATCTCGTACATTGGTTACTTATACAGTGTGTAAAAGCGAAATGGAATAAATTCATTATTTAGGTTACTGTACATATTTATAAAAAATCCCGAATTACGTCAAATTTAAATTATAATTTGACATTCTTTAACGTGAAAATGCAACCCCTACCTTCAACCCCCTTAGAATGACAGGTACAACCCCCAATTTTTAAAATAGGAAGTATAGGCTTGTGATATATCGTTTGAAAGGTCTTTTCATTCTTCATTAAAAATTTTTGTCGCTTTCAAGTTTATTAAGATTAAGATAAAATAAATTAAAATCATGTGGTTACCGAAATTCGCTACAATACAATCGACAACTAAAATGTAATGCAAAACGTAATAAAATGTAGAACACGAAAAAGAACTATGAATATTAATGAAGTAGATGCTCAAAATGTTCACCGCGAACGTCTTGGCAACATCCTAATCTCAAATAAAACTGTCTTCTAACATTAATTAACATAACAGGCGTGATCGACCTAATCGCAAGCGTTATTCGTTCTTTTAAGTCATTTAAATCAGAAGGTTTAGTTTTGTAAACATGGCTCTTCACATATCTCCATAAACAGAAATCTAATAATGTAAGATCAGGTGATCGCGCTGGCCATTCAATCGATCCTCGCCTCCCTATCCACCGATTGGGAAATATTGTATCGAGGTACTGCTGGACATTAAGTTGGTAATGTGGTGGTGCTTCATCCTGCTGAAACCATATCATATTCGCTGGAACTTGATGATTTCCTCGATCAGGATATAAATTTGCCAACGTTGGAATGACATCATTTTGAAGTAGTGCCAAATAATTGTTGCCATTCAAGTCGCCCTCAATGAAAAAGGGACCAATGATATTGTTTCCTACAATCCCTGCCCAAACATTAACCTTTTGAGAGTATTGAGTGTGTTCTTCTCTCATCCAGTGAGGATTTTCCATTGCCCAGTAGCGGCAATTTTGCCGATTAGCATGACCGTTAAGTGAAAAAGTACACTCATCAGAAAACAACGTCTTCTAATTGGATAATATTGTTATCCAACATGTCCATCATTTGCTCACAAAAAAAAGTTCTCCTATCAAAATCGTCTTCCATGAGCTGCTGAGTAGGTATCATCTTATAGGGATGCAATTTATTTTCTTTTAATATGTTTACTATCGATGTATGGCTAGCATTGAATGTAGTGGATACCTGTCTACTCGATGTATGTAGATTTTCCTAAAACTCAAGCAACACATCTAATTTGAGTTCATCACTCAGTGCATTGGCAGCTGCTTTTTTTATCTGCCTTACATGACCAAACTCGCGAAACTGCTTCTCTATTTTACTTATTGTTCCTTGGGATATAGGCGGTAAATTAGGAAATTTCTCATGAAATAGGCGAGTTACTTCCTGTTGTGTTCGGGTGTTATCTCCGTAACCAATCATTTGTAAAACTGTTATTTTATGCATTTCCGTTAATCTAACCATTTTTCAGAATTGAATTGAACGAACTTTTTACTTAAATTAAAATACTGACAACTTAAATAAAACAATTTACCAATGCGTGTTAAAATAACGTTGCCACGGAAATTCTTTAAAGTTTTTTAATGGTTACCATCTAAAAACCACATTGCTATGGTTTTTGTTCACTTTCTCATTATAAAGACCTAAACGGGAAATAAGTTTTGAGTATATTTTAGCGAATTTCGGTAACCACATGATTTTAATTTATTTTATCTTAATCAATCTTAATAAACTTGAAAGCGACAAGACATTCAACATTTTTGAATGGAGAATGAAAAGACCTTTCAAACGATATATCACAAGCCTATAATTCCTATTTTAAAAATTAGGGATTGTACCTGTCATTTTAAGGGGGTTGAAGGTAGGGGTTGCATTTTCACGTTAAAGAATGTCAAGTTATAATTTAAATTTGACGTGTTTCGGGATTTTTTATAAATATGTACAGTAACCTAAATAATGAATTTATTCCATTTGGCTTTTACACACTGTATACACACACACGGAATAACCTATCGATGACATTGCTTATTTATAAGATTACGTTACAGCTTACGAGTAACTATAATTACATCTCAAGAAAATGGGCTATTATGATTTACTAAAGGACTAATATTATGCTGAACTAAATTGTCTGTGTGTTTATTATACTTATAATAACAATATCGGTTATTAGGCCAACGATGATATTTTTGTAAAAATGCCGAGTCTTTAAGGTTAGATTTGTAGCAAAAGTATTATGAAACAAGACACATATGTGTTATTCTGTGCTCTAGTTTCTAATTGTCCTAATATAAATGGGTAAACAATTTACGTAATGAATAATAAGTATTCTTTTGGGATTTTTTATGTAATTATATCAATAGCTCACCACATTGCCAAGGAATATGACTACCATGACCAATTCAACGTTCAGAAAAGTTGTATTTAAGTATGTTCTCACGGCATTCTCTCTAGAATGTAGTGGTGTACCATCTTGCATAAACCACATATATTGGGTTTTCAGCATTTTACAATAGAGAAAAAGTAATGCAACGCCAGTATAGAAACTTAAGGAGCGATAGAAAAGGGAAATTGTAAACATGACGACGGCCAACGTCTGAATACGGACACGGCACCTAAAGAAGAAGATGAAGAATTTTTTCTCCAATAAGACATTTAGCAGCCATAACAAAGCATTTTGTGATGTTACATGATCATCTTTGAGTTGTTTTAATAAGAATAAACTATGAATTATGCTTATCTACAGGTATTCAGTAATTTACCGCACAAATATCACAATTAAGAATTATTATTCAGCTGACTTATAAAATGCGATTATTTCGTAACAGGTGAATTTTGAGGTTACTAACAAGTATACATTTTCTTTGTAAAAATAATGTATCTTTAATATGTTTTAACACAAATAGAGCTAACGAGCAAAAAGTTAATCGCAAATGTATGCCACACATGTGGTATATGTGGCGCCCTCTATCAGTTACATTAAAGTATGTATAAAACTATAATTTATCCTACTTAAAAGCATCCAATTGTAAATTTTTGTCCAAAAATATTTACAAACGTAGAAGTTATAGCAAAAAATAAAATTTTAAATTTCCACTTTAACACCCTGTATCTTTCTTAATATCAACATTTTATTAAAGCAAGTTGGCTTAATTCGTAATATTTTAAACTGCATAATCTACGATTTCTGTTTGTACAATTACTTAAGGACCACCCTGTATAATTATACACATCAATTAAGTATATACCCATGTAAGGAATATATGGATGGGAAAATGCCTAAACTAGTCCTAATGTGTAAGTTATAATTTAAATTAAAAATTATTCTACTATTATTATGTATTAACGGAAAGTAATTTTGGGAATTCTGTAACAATAATAGAAAAGTACAGTTTTTGCTGCTTTGTTTAAAAAAAGTTTCAGGTATTAAGCGCAAGCGTCTCTAGTAATCCCCAAGTTTCCTACATTTCAAGTAAAATTGGGTCAGGGTCGCAAGGACAAAAACGAAAGAGGAAGCAACAAGAGCAAAACACTCGATCGCGTCCTAGGATAATGTAGGGACAACGCGCATATTCAAACCACAGTCTACCAAACGTTATGTATAATACAACGCACATCTGCCTACTTTAATTTTTTTCGGCGTTAGTAATTTTTTCTTTAATATAAGTTGATATTCAATTGTGTCAGTACGATTGTTGTATTGATACTTAATAGATAAAGTGAAGAGTGAGTTAAAGCTGTGATTTTATTCTATTTCCATATTGAAAGCTCCTTGGTATACACCGGTTCACGTGGGTTTAAAAAATTGATTGATTTTGTGATGTAAGTTACCAAGTTTATTTACACTAAAAGAAGTTGTGGCATATTTGAATGTTATATTAGCTATTCAAAATAATAAATTTTGCTTTTTGTTACTAGATTTCTTTGTATTTTTCTTTACTATGTGAATTTTTCATACCGCAAAAATTGGTTAGTTATTAAAATTGGTTAGTTAATTAAAAAGTAAAGTTATACAGGGTAGCTATAAAGTTAGTAGTACAATATTATTATTTCATAAGAACTTGGGAACACGAATTCAGTTAATTCGAAAAGTGCTATAATTTAAACATGATTAAAATAGTTATAATAGACCAGAGAAATTAGCAAATAAAAAGCTTTTTTCGTGACACTCTTTGACACAGATATATCTAACAATTGTTTTTGAAAAATTTAGTGATAACACAATGTAATAAACAAAATATGCAAAAGTTTAAACGTCATTTTTTTACTTATAAACAATATATAAATAACGTAAGATTGTTATTTGATTTTAAATACTAAAGGTGAAGACCGGTAAAGTATATAGAAAAGTGATACAATTTTACTGAAAACGCATAGAAAATCCTTTAAAATTGGAGTTTGTAAAGTTATTTTTGTTAATGTGTTGCTTAATTATTATAAAAATAGGTTTAAAAATCGATTTTTTCTAAATTATTAATAACTTTTCTAAAAATGCAAAAAAACTTATTTCGCGTGATAATAGGGACAATATTACATGGTTGTATTCAGCTGTACAAGTTTCAAGAAATTTCACTTAACAGTTGTTGCAAAATTCAAACTATTTATTCCAGAAAGCTTTTATCAACAACGTTAATATGCGTAAAGTATTAGGGCTATATTAATTCTGAAAAATCCAAATTGAAAAGAAAGACTTATTTTTTCAAATTAAATCATTTAACGATTAAAAAAATTCTGTTAGATATTGTAAAATAGGTTTACAAAAGTACTGTGATTTTAAGCTTATAAACATTTAAAATAACTGAGATGCATCAACATATAGGAATTTATGTTTTTTTATTCGAAATGTTGGCATTTTTACACGAATTAATACAACGTCCTACGACCCTTAGAACCCGAGTTAGCCGTTTTTTATTTCTCGATTTTATTATTTCAAAAACTGAATTCATATATTCAAATTTATAAAAGTCGCAATATCTCCGGTTCTAATAAACGAAAATTTATGTTTTTTTTTTAATTTAGGGTGTCTCGTTAAATGTATTATAAAAATTTCACTTGATTTATTTGTGAATTGTTTATTTAACTGAGTAATTTGTTTAAACAATCAAAAATAAATATTTATTTTGCAAAATTTTACTTTCTCTTATTAATATTCGTAGAAAAGTTTATGAAATGATAGGTAACTTAAATATGTATGTAAGTATTAAAGTTATAAATATTATCTTTTAAAAATAAATTTTATAAAAAAATTAATTTTTTGTTTGTAAATCAAGTCTATGCATATTAATTTTTCTTGTATAATGTTTATTATTTTTACAATTACTTTTCTTGACTGAAAAACATTACATCAAAGACTAAAAGCATCAATTTGGTGCTTTCAGAATTTATTTAGATTCAATAGTTTGCGCATAATAACGTTGTAGATAAAAGCTTTTTGGGATAAAAAATTTCAATTTTTTAATAACTATTAAGTAAAACTTCTTGAAATTTTTAAAGAGGAATATTTATGATATTGTTATTATTCTCACGTGAAATCCAAGTTTTTTGTCCATTATTAGAAAAGGGATCAATAATTTTTAAAAAATCGACTTTTGAAGCTATTTTTGGAATTATTAAGCAACAAATTAACAAAAATAACTTTACAAACCCTAATTTTAAAGGATTTTCTATGCCTTTTCAGTAAAATTTTGTCATTTTTTCATATAATTTTACACAATCAATTTTACTAAACAAATAGCAATCTTACACTGTTTATATGTTGTTTATAAGAAAAAAATTACATTTAAACTTTTGTATATTGTGTTTATTACTATTGTTCTCATCTAATTCATCAAAGGCTTTTTTAGATACCTGTATTAACGAGTATCAAGGGAAAATCGTTAGTTCCCTGGTCTATAATGAGTTTATTATATTTTATCTGGTTCAGAAGATTAATTTTTTAACGTTCACTTGGTTATCAGGAACTAATTTTGGACATGACAATTTTCAAAAAAACTACTCCTGTTGCGTTATTTTTTTGACAATATACAGATTCTAAATAATCGATAATATAGACGATGTTTTATAGTATTTACGAAATGTATCGTATTATTTTTACTGGGTCCTCCCACAATTTCTCTGTATCTATGAAAATCTACATGGTTGATCATTTCGAATAGATGCTTCTTCTTTAAGTTCCATCTTCTATCGAAGGTTGGAAATCATCATGGCTATGCGGACTCTGTTGACTGCCGCTCTAAAAAGTTCTGCACTACTGCATTCAAACCATTCCCTTAAGTTCTTAAGCCAGGATATTTTTCGTCTTCCCACATTTCGCTTTCCTTGGATTTTGCCTTGCATAATAAGTTGTAGTATTGCGTATTTTTGTCCTCTCATCATATGTCCTAAGTACTCAAGTTTTCGTCTT
Organism: Diabrotica undecimpunctata; assembly: GCF_040954645.1. NCBI lineage: Eukaryota > Metazoa > Arthropoda > Insecta > Coleoptera > Chrysomelidae > Diabrotica > Diabrotica undecimpunctata. Next base: position 109,037,524 of record NC_092803.1, read on the forward strand.
TTGATAGTTAATATTATTTCCGCCTCATTTCCTATCCTTCTAGTACGTTTGACATTCTTTGAATCCATGATATTAGTAGGATTCTTCTGTAACACCAAAATTCAAAGGCGGCCAACTTATTCAGATGGACTTGTTTTAGTGTCCACGCTTCCAAGCCATAAAGAAGAGTAGAGAACACGTAACATCGAAGCATTCTCAGCCGTAGTTCTAACCTTATATCCCGACAACAAAGAAACTTTTTAAGTTTAATGAATGATGCCTGTGCTATTTCAATGCGTGTCCTAATTTCTTTGGTTTGGTCTACATCTGATGTTATCCATGTTCCTAAGTATTTATAGGTGTTAACACTCTCAATTGCAGTATCTTCAATGGTCAGTTGGATATTTGCATGTGCAGATTTAGTCATGATCATGCATTTAGTTTTCTTTAAATTTATTTTCAGTCCGTACTCATGACAGCGTTTATTAAGGCGTTGCATTACGTTCTGTAAATCATTGTTGTTATCCGTCATTATTACTATATCGTCTGCACAACGTAAGTTATTCAAAACTTCTTCATTGATAGATTTACCTTCGATTGAGTCTGAGAGCGCTTTTTGAAATATCGCTTCACTGTAGACATTGAAAAGTAGTGTGGACAGCACGCAACCCTGGCGGACTCCTCTCTGTATTTTGATATTTTGGATGTACTGGTTTTCAATTCTTACCTTGGCAGTTTGATTCGACTGTCAATATTTTTGTTTTTTAATATATCTACAAGCTTTTTATGTTGAACCTTATCAAATGCCTTTTCAAAGTCTACAAAATATAAGTACATGTCCTGATTCATGTTCATGCATCTCTGAGCCAGCACATTCAAGTCGAACAAAGCATCTCTTGTACTCATACCATTTCTAAAGCCATATTATATGTCACTAATTTCATATTCAAGAGTTTTAACAGTTCTGCTGTGAATTATTTTCAAAAATGTTTTAAGTGTGTGACTCATTAAAGATATTGTTCTGTGATCTGAGCAAGTTGTTGCACTTGGCTTTTTGGGAATTCCTACAAAGGTCGATTGCAGCCATTGTCTGGGGATTGTGGCAGTCTGATCTATTAGATTAAAGAGTTCAACCATCACATCAATAACATCTTCATCGATGAGTTTTAATAATTCGATTGGCACATCATCTGGTCCAGTAGCTTTACCCTCTTTTGTATTTTTGATGGCATAGATGACTTCTTCTCTTAATATTGGTGGTCCGGTATCCTCGGTGATTTCTAATGACAGCTTTTCTTTTTCATCATTAAATAGTTGTTGGATGTAATTGGTCCAGTGACATAATCTCTCCTTCATATCGGTAATAATATCCTCTTTACCATTTTTAAGGATATTCGTTCTTGTATATTTTCTAGAACCTGTCATTTCTTTGATTTTTTTGTGTAAATTAAAGCTATCATACTTTTTATCCAGATCTTTTATTACCTTGCATCTGTCGGAGAGCCACCTCTCTTTTGCCTCTCGAATTTTTTCTTCTCATGTTTCTCTGAATTTCTTTGTATTTATTCAGGTCTTTTGCTTTATGTTTTCTTCGTTCTTCCATAAGTTCAAGAAGTTCTACTGTCATCCAAGGTTTTGCTTTTTCTCCAAGTGGTTTGAGGGTTTCTTTTCCAACTGATACAAGGGCATGTTGAATTTTTCCCCATTTTTGGTCAATAGTTAGAGTTTCCGCATTATCTTCTTTGACTTTCCTTAAGTTCTCGTTAATTTTAATTTTCGTTTTCGCATATGTGTTGTCTTGTTTGAGACGTCTTGTATCTATGATTTTCTTGGTGCTAATGCTGTTGACCTTCTTTAGTTTCACTTTCATCGACAAAACAACCGGGTTGTGATCGGAGGATATGTCCGCTCCTGGATAAGTTTTAGATGATATTATAGAATTTCTATATCTTCTGTTGACGATAATATAATCTATTTGGTTTCTGACTATTTTGTTGTTATTGTCAGCTGGTGACCTCCATGTATATAGTCTACGTTTAGGAAGTTTTAACAAGGTATTTGTTCCTCATTGACACAGAAATCGACAAGCCTATCGCCACGTTCATTCCTTTACCCGAGTCCATATCGCCCCACGCAATTCTCCACTTCTCCTTGGCCCACTTTAGCGTTTAAATCGCCCATTATAATATATATATATCTTGTCTTTTAGTTAGCCATAAGACATTGTCGATTTGTTCATAGAAGGCCTCTATGGTGTCTTCATCCTTGTCTGCAGTTGGTGCATATACTTGGATTATATTTATTTTACGTTTTAAATGAGAGTTTAGAGACAGCATTAATACTCGGAGTATTAATAATCAAAGTAGGGAACAAAGTTACAAACAGCTTTCTGAGAATTCTTATCAACTATAATGAAAACTCCCTGTTTGTGCTTGGAGTCGTTGTCTCCAGAATAATACATTGTTCCATTTCTGGTGTTACATTTTCCTGATTCAGGCCATTATATATAGCTAAGGCCCAGTATGTTAATTTTCATTCTGCACATTTCCGACACAGCGTTATCCAGTTTGCATGATTGGTATAAACTTCTTACGTTCCATGTTCCGATTTTCAAGGCTATAGAGTTACTCTTATTTGCTTGATAGGGATTTACCTTGATAACGACCTGAGAGGCCCTGTCGTCTAAATCTGACTGTCCTCCCCTGCCGGATCTTGGATTCCGAGCTCCATGATAATTAAGTAAATTATCCATTAGTGGATCCATGATGATTTTTACTAAGGATATCCTTACGGATCTTTAATGTGGTAGTCATCCCCTGGCTTTGCACATCCCAATGCCGTTGACTAATTTAGTTCTTCCGCATTCGAAGTTAATTTCTATGCTCCAGGGCAATGAAGTGCCCTACCACGTGTCGGTTCTTCCACCCGTAGCTGTTGACCAACAGGTGGGGGATTACTTATACCGGTAATCGTTCGGTTAATTTAACAGCTCTAGTATTAAATAATATACCGATCCAGGATCATTTCCCTTACGCTCTATCTTGGTAGTGATGCTGCTGTCTGACAGAGTAGGATATGTGAATGGAAACCTTGGTAATTAGGTGGGAGAATAGGTTTAGGACATAATTTCTCCCAGGTACCAGGAGATTGGGAGATAATTATGGCTGACGCGGGCAGGGTCGCATCCCTGAAGTAGATCTATCTTCTACCGGGAACGTAAAAGAGTATCTACCCGCTACCCACGAATAAATGCTAGAATATCTTTATTGTATTAGAATTAAGAAAAAATTGATAACAATGTACAAAATACATATATACATCATATTTGCCTTTAAATTGCTCACAATTTAAACCTTGTGATAACATTGTTGTAATTTGTAATATAGTTCGACGCCAACAACTCGTTATTTATACTTACATTAGTATGCTTAAAAATAATTGTTTTTGAAGCGAAACTTCTCAATTAATGTTCGGGATGAAGGGAAAAGTAATACGGAAGTATGTACTCGAAGTAACTTTTCATTGGCTGATTTGTACGTATTATTGCCAATACACATAATAAGATGATGCCCATGTCTTGAGACCTTGTCAGGGCATGGTGACACTTAAAATATCATTAGCTTGCTGTCTCCATTGGCTGCGATCCTGTGCCATATATACGGCTTCATCTAGGGATTTTCCACCAGAGTCTTCATTTGATTTTTCCATCATATTGGAGATTTATCTCTTGGTCTTCGGCATCATAACTTTCCTTCTATTACTTAGGTTTACCTTTTTTAATAGCCTGTCTTTTATATGAAGCTCTTCCATAATTGACAGATTGGTTCTATGTTTTGTCCAGGACATGTATAGAATTCTTTTATATACCCACATTTCAAAGGCTTCGATCTGACTCTTATTGATTTTTTTGAGAGTCTATGTTGCAACTGCGTATGTAGCAATGGGAAAAATAAGGACATTGACCAACCTGAGCTTAGTATTCCTTGTTATTGCTCGGTCTTTCCATATTTGAATCAATTTAGCAGTTGCGGTTCGTCATTACTAGTCTACGCTTGATTTCTGAAGAGCAATAGTTATTGTTGAATATCAGTGGGTTACACATGAGTAAGATAAGTTAATAAAGAATAATGTAAAGACATGTCGAAACATTTTAAAATTTTACAGTAATTTATAGTAATCTAGGATGTTTTATTGAATATAACCTCGTTGATTCTTTTGTCCTTTGTTTAACGGTAATATAATTAACCTTTGTTGCATTAATGGTTTGTGCCATGTACATCGATAACTATTTTTATCATGACCAAGACTACATCGTTGGGTCGTATGTTATCCATTACTTTGGCTATTATCACTATCTTCAATTGCAATTATTTTCGTAAACATTTTCTACATTGTTTCAGTCAGTAATGCTTCTATGTAGTTGTCTGGATTTTTCTGTCGCTTTTTAGATCAAATATTAATGTAGTTGTTGTGATTTGTTTCCTTTCTACAACATAAGTAGAGAGCCAGACGTTGGAACTGGCTAAGTAGGAAGACTTAGATTAAATAATCCTTCGTCAAAAAGTCGAAGTAGTAATAAGAAATATTTGATGAATTTTAAAGCACTTTATTTTATGTTGTACTGTTATAAAAAATACTAATTATAAAAGTATTTAACTAAGATTAACTTCTTATTTTTCTGCTACGTACGAAAAGAATTTTAAGACGTGCGCGTATAAATTTCGAAATGATTCAGGTTAGACTGTGATTTTTGGCAAGAGTGTGCTCGAGTTGAGATGCGATTATACAATGCTGAAATGACGGTATGAACTGTCCCACACTGGAACTGATAGCGGAATCATTAAATGCCGCAACAATTCGATAATTTACAGGAAGGAAAAACCGCCAAAATTAATATTTTTAGCGGTTGTAATAGACTTTAACGTTCCAAATAGTGGTTTATAAATCCAGAAATAAGCCATTTTTTCGATACATTTACGAAGAAAATTCATAATATAACACAATAAAGCTGAAAGATTTATTGCCCTTTTACGAGATCCGAAAACAAATAAACCTTACTGACCCACATCGTGGTAGACAATAATACCTGTTTTTTATAATAAATTTGCAAAGCGGTTTGGATACTAGGAAGAAACATTTTATGACTACTTTGTGGTTGTAAAATGGAAACATTTTTTTAATAATTTTTATATTGAGATGAATAGAATTGGCGGTTACATGATATCGAAGCGTGTTTTTCATTATTACTTGTAACGGAAACAATCAATGAATATTGATGATATTGTTGTGAATTTATTAAAAGGTTCAATATTTATAACACTTACGGATTTAATTTATTTCTTTATTTATATTAACTTATCTGACAATAATTTATTATATCCGTACGTAACAAATTCGCGAGCGCGGGTCTTGAGAATTAACTGTCCCTCCATATAAAAATGTTGTATTTATATACGAAATCCTGATATACTAGAACAGCATCGAAAGATCGCATTGTCTTGCATCGAAAAATCGAGAAGCATCTAGTTGGATGATTCACCATAATTTGAATCAAGATCCTTCGCCAAAATTTCTACAATAAAACAGAATTATTAGTGAATAAAAACATGTTTTAAAGGTTAAAACTATGACTCATATTTTTACGTAACATTGCCCCCCTCTTAAAAGATGGTTCCTCCTGGAACCTTGTTGGGACTAGAACTGGAACGGTATGCTGGTATCGGCAACTGGACCCTCTTTTACAACTTCCAGTTGTATAAAAATGACAAGGGACGGTTTTCTCTCCGCACCAGTAACTATGCGGATTGCAACAGACTAACACCTGGACTTCGGTGTCTTTAAAGATCTCCTCCACCATATTTCGGATAACCCTCCAATCTAATTGGCGGCACTCCAACTTTGGCATGGCTAACTTTTGCACGTCGGACTCTAGTACGTGCTCTCTCAGTTGAAGTAAGGCTTCCCATACATCTCGGTAGGTAGGTTGGTCACGGGCAGTGTCTTTTGTTACCAGGTAGAAAAGGTAACGTGATGCATCTTGGAGTTTCAAGGTTTTACCGGGAGCTGGCACCTGGCATTGAAGTTCTGCAATTCGACCAAACTTCCTTCGAAAGACGGATGCCAACCCTGGTGCGTCTTTGATACTGGCCGGGATGGTAAGGGCCAGCGAGTAGTCATCGGGGAGCGCGAGTAGATCTTGCTTTTCTTCAGTGGTAACACCATGTCTCGCTTTACCGGTAGCTCCATAGGCACCCATGAATTCCTCAAACGTGAGGTCAGACACATCTTGGACTTGGTTTACTTCCACTTCTTCATCTACGTCGTGGTCACCTTCGAAAGACGCCAGCCGGTTATGGTGTACTATCATCGGCTTTCCCCTCGGAATCTTGCTTATTCGGTAGATGACATCGTTGATCTTCTCCATGATGAGGTATGGACCTTCCCAAAACTGCTGCAATTTGGGAGAACAACCTTTTCGCTTCTTGGGATTATAGAGCCAGACCTTGTCGTTCTTTTTAAAGCAACACTTTTCGGCTTGTGTATCGTACCGTTTCTTCATTCGGTCGCTAGCGATCTGAAGGTGGGAACGGACCAATTCATGTACATCGTCCATTCTTCTTCGTAATTCGATCACATAATCTTCACCTGCTACATCTTCTCCAGGTCGACATCCAAACTCGAGATCACAAGGTAGTCGCATTTCGCGTCCGAATAGGACTTTGGCTGGTGTCTGGCCTGTTGATTCGTTAACAGCAGATCTGTAGGCCATTGTGAAGAACGGAAGGTATTGGTCCCAGTCTCGCTGATGATCGGACACCATCTTTGTCAAATACTTGCCAACTGTCCTATTCATTCGTTCTACCATACCATCCGATTGCGGGTGATACGCGGTAGTTCTTGTTTTCTTCATGCCTAGTCTATCACATATTCCTTGGAATAGATCGCTTTCGAAGTTCCTGCCTTGGTCACTATGGATCTCCAAAGGCACTCCAAATCGGCTGATATATTCTTGGATCAACTTATCTGCAACGGTGGCGGCCTTCTGGTCTGGAAGTGCGTAAATCTCGACCCACTTAGTGAAGTAATCCATTACTACCAGCATGTACTTGCCTCCCTTTTCACTTTCTGGAAATGGCCCAGCGATGTCCAAAGCTATTCTTTCAAACGGGCTTCCAACATTATATTGTCTCATAGGAGCTCTCCTTTTTCGGTAAGGCCCGTTACTCGTGGCACAAATAGTACATTTCTTACACCAGTCTTTTACATCGTCGGAACTGTTCATCCAATAAAACCGTTCCCGAATTCGCTGAAGGGTTTTCCTTACACCAAAATGCCCTCCCGATGGACTGTCGTGTAACTGACGAAGTACTTCGGCTATTCTGCCCTTTGGGATCACCAACTGTCTTCTCTTCTCTGAACCATCATCATTTTCCAGGACTCGTTTGAGCAAGCCATCTTCGATGATAAATGAGTCCCACTGGGCCCAATACATCTTAACTACTGAGCATAGGTTTGATATTTCCTGCCAAGGTGGTCGACGGTTTTCCTCTTTCCATTTTCGGATTTTCTGTATAACTGGATCTCTCTCTTGTTCTTCCCTTATCTTAGTAGGCGTCCAGTCGTCGTTGACAATCGTCGTTCTTAGCACTGCTGCTTCCTTGGATTCCGTTTTGTTGCAGTGGGAACACTCTGCTGGGCATGGCCTTCTGGAAAGAGAATCAGCGTTTCTGTGGCTAACTCCGGCCCGGTGCTCAATCTTAAAATCGTATTCTTGGAGTCGTTCGATCTACCTGGCTATCTGACCCTCTGGATTCTTAAACTGCATCAACCACTTAAGGGCGGCATGGTCGGTTCGGATTAGAAACTTTCTGCCATAGAGGTATTGGTAGAAGTGCTCTACTGATTTAACTACTGCTAGAAGTTCTCTTCTCGTGACGCAATAATTCCGCTCAGGTTTTGAAAGGACTTTACTAAAATATCCGAGGACTCGTTCCTGTCCTCCTTGAATCTGAGACAGCACTCCTCCAATTCCCACGTTACTTGCATCCGTATCTAAGATGAACTCTCCTTCTGGCAGTGGATACCCCAAAATTGGTGCTGTTATTAAATGCTTTTTCAACGTTTCAAAGGCATTTTGGCAGTCTATATCCCAGCGGTATTCTCTTGCTTCCTCTGTAAGTCGCGTTAATGGCTTAGCGATATCTGCAAACTTCTTAATAAACCTCCGGTAGTAAGTACATAGTCCAAGAAAACTTCTCACTTGATGTTTGTCAGTTGGTTTTGGCCATTCCTTAATGGAATCGATTTTTCCCTTATCCACGGCCACTCCTTCTTTACTGACTATATGACCCAGATAATTGACTTTACCTTGAAATAGCTGGCACTTCTTGGGGTTTAGCATCAATTGGGCAGCTTTAAGTCGATTAAAAACGTTTTCTAAATTCCTCAAATGATCTTCGAATGTCTCCCCCAAAACGATTATGTCATCTAAATAAACCAGGCATGTTTTCCAAGATAACCCTCTCAACACATTTTCCATAAGCCTCTCAAATGTCGCAGGAGCATTACAAAGTCCAAATGGCATAACGTTGAATTGCCACAATCCAGATCCTGTGGTGAAGGCTGTCTTTTCTTTATCGACTGGGTCCATTTCTACCTGCCAGTATCCAGACTTCAAATCTAAAGTAGAAAACAATTTACTTCCAGCCAATGTGTCCAATGTGTCATCGATCCGAGGCAGAGGATAACTATCTTTCTTGGTAACGTTGTTCAGCAAACGGTAATCCACAGAACCTCGTCGTTCCGTCTTTCTTCTTAAACAGGACCACCGGAGAGACCCATGGACTCGTAGAAGGTTCTATCACCCCGTCTTTCTTCATTTCCTGAACAATCGTTTCAGCTTCCTCTCTCTTCGCGTGTGGTAATCGTCGAGCTGTTTGACGAATTGGCTTAGCATTACCAGTATCAATTTTATGCTTAACAACGGTAGTTCTTCCCGTCTTTCCTCCTTTCGGTACGAAAATATCACGATACTGCCGAAGAAATTCCCTTAATTTCCTTTTCTCCATCTGATTTAGAGACTGTCCTGCAACTGCAACCATTTGGTCGAATTTGTCGTTGGAATTATCAGATGTTGTCGCCTGACGAATTATGGATGTCACAGGTACACAAGTTCCTACTTTTGTCTCTTTCTTTATGGTCACTGGGTAGTCGTTGACATTGATAAGTCTCACAGGAATTTCTTTAGCCGAAGTCACCAATTCCTTTCCAATTATGATTCCACGGCCAACCTCATCGTCGTGGTTCCAAGGCTCCATCATAACAGGTCTCCCTTCGTCTACAATTCCCTGTAGTCGCGCTACTATGATCGTTTCGCTTCTCGCAGGCACGACTGTATCTTCTGTAATGGCTGCTTGCACAGTGTTGTCATTATGTGGATGAAGAAATACCTCCTCGTTGCCAACTTTGATTACCTTATTCTTAAAATCCAATTGGAATCCATGCATATTCATTACGTCCATTCCTAATATAACATCCTCTTCGATGTCAGCAACTATAACAGTATGGACGAACTTTTCTGCTCCAATTCCCAATTGTACCTGGATTTCTCCATGAATGTTGGCATTTTCACCTGTAGCGGTCCGAAGTCGCAACCTCGTTGGTAACAGTTTCTTACGGCTGTTTATAACTGTTGGACGTATAATGGTTCTGGTCGCTCCGGTATCCACCAACAACGTATGCTTTTTACCATTTATTTCTCCATCTACATATACACTATCTTCACGACATTTCAAAGAAGCTATTAGTATGAGAGGGTCTTTGGAAAAGTTCTGGGTCGAAGCTGCCCCCCTAAGGCTGACCCGTTCTAGTTTTCCTGGTGGTGAGTTTCTTGATTTGCGTCGTACCTAGGGTGCTTACAGGAGCTTCGTACGTGTCCTATTTCGCCACAATTCCAGCATCTGATGGTCTTCGTTTTCTTATATGTCATGCTTTTCATCATATTAACGAGCTGGTCAAGTTTATCTTCATCTCCTTCCTCTTTTACAGTCCTAACTTTACTGTACCCACCAGAGGCCTGCGTAGCTGACTCGTATTCGAGGGCGGCGGATAAGACATCAACCAGCGTCTTGTGACGAGCTAATCGTAGTGTTCTCTGCATTTCATGATCACGAAGACGAAGACATGATCAATAAACGTTTGAACGGCCAATTTTTCCATCATGTCTTCGGGAGCTGTTGGATAAGCATATCGTACTAATCTGGCAATATCTACCTCATATTCTTGAAGAGCCTCATCTTTCTTCTGTCTACGATTTTTAAGCTGCGACTGATATACATGCTCCAAATGTTCGTGGCCATATCGCATATTTAACCTCTTCTTCAGTTGTTCGAAATCATCGGTCTCCTCTACTGCTATGGTCTGAAGCACATCTAAGGCATCTCCTCGAAGAGCGATAGTCAGGTTTACCGCCTTTTCTTTTTCAGACCATCCATTTGCTCTTGCGGCTGATTCGAACTGTTTCATGTAGTTGTTCCATGATGATTTTCCGTCGAAAGTTGGGACTTTAACATGAATAGAACCTCCACTTCCTTCAAATTTCGGCCGTGTCTCCAACTTACATTTCGTCTCGTCTTCTTTTATCTCCACTGTAATTGGATTGTTTCCTCTCTCTGCCGTCCCTGTTTCCTCCAGCTTCTTTTCCATCTCTTTCCATATCTTTTCTTCGAAGGCCAACATATCGGCAGCAACTTGGTTTTTTAACGAAGATATTCTATCGTCCAGGGCAGACATCTCAGAAGTGACTTTAGAGATTTCCGAAGAGATGTTAGCAGAGACTTTGCTTTCCAGCGAAGAAATCTCGTTAGAAACTTTGTCTTCCAACGAAGCGATGTCGCCGGAAACTTTGGCTACATCAGAAGAAACTTTCGAAATATCGTCAGAAACTTTGTTCTCTAATGATGCGATGTCACCAGAAACTTTGGCTACATCACCAGAAACTTTGGCTACATCACCAGAAACTTTGGCTACATCAGAAGAAACTTTCGAAATCGACGAGAGGACAGCATCTTCAAATATATAAGTCTCTGGATCTAGACCTTCTTCTAGCAAAGCGTTCTTTAGTCGTTGGACTAACTCATCCTTTTTTCCGGTAGAAGCTAATTCTCTGTCTTCTAGATGTCTTCTTAAATTAGTCACTGTCAGCTCATAAATCGTCGTCATTTTCACAATTTATTTTATATCCACTTGTATTATTATTATAAGTCTAATTTATGTTCGATCTCACTTCTGCCACCATTTGTTGTGAATTTATTAAAAGGTTCAATATTTATAACACTTACGGATTTAATTTATTTCTTTATTTATATTAACTTATCTGACAATAATTTATTATATCCGTACGTAACAAATTCGCGAGCGCGGGTCTTGAGAATTAACTGTCCCTCCATATAAAAATGTTGTATTTATATACGAAATCCTGATATACTAGAACAGCATCGAAAGATCGCATTGTCTTGCATCGAAAAATCGAGAAGCATTTAGTTGGATGATTCACCATAATTTGAATCAAGATCCTTCGCCAAAATTTCTACAATAAAACAGAATTATTAGTGAATAAAAACATGTTTTAAAGGTTAAAACTATGACTCATATTTTTACGTAACAATATGTTACGATTTTAACAGTAGTAATGCTTGTTTTCGGCTCTCGAGGTATTTCCTCTTTTCGATTTATTTTATTGAACATTTTTGTTAGTCTTTTGATAGCCATAGTTTTTCATATTTAATTTGTTCGTTTTTATTTGTATTTTCTCCTGGCGCTTTCGATTTTTCAGTTCTCGTATTGCGTTTTATATACAGATGACAATTCCGGTATAAAAAAGAACAAAAATTAGTTCTTTGTACTTTAATCTAACGAAAAGTATGACAAATGGAACAAATGGAAAGAAAATTTGAACAATGTTGCTAATATACTTCCTTATCTCATATCTTTACTTGGAATTTATCCGTGATATATTTTTCCAGTTTTACTTCTAATTTTGTTACATGATATAGATTTTGTAGAGCTGTATAGAGAGGGTGCTGAACTGAGTCATCAAGTCCTCGTAGACACTCTGTCTCAGGACCAGCAACTTCATGTAGAGTCGTACGTTGCTATGTTATCAAATCCATTGGTAACTTTAACATCTTAATACATAAGATCAAATAATGTAAACCTAATTTTAATCCACAACTTTTAACGGGTTTTTACCCACATATTTAGTGGCTTTAAACATGTATACCTAGACACTGATGATGGAATATGCATTCCGAAAACGTTCTGTCTTTATGACATAGCCCGATTGGGTTTTTTAATTATATACCTTTTATAAAGGATTTTTAATAAATTTCTTGTGATACATGGTATACAGCCAGCTACAGGAATTTGGTTTCCTTGTGGATCCTGTTAATATGCTTGTTTTTTTTGACCATATACCTGGTGATTACAATGTTTTTGCCTTGTATATGTATATCCTCCGTAATTAATTTACTTAGCTATTTATGTGTATTGATGATACTTAAAGGCAAGAGAGGAATGGGACGCAAGAAAATGTCCTGGCTTCGAAACATAAGGCAATGGACAGGGATTAACGACATACAATCTCTGATACATATTGCAAGAAATAGAGAATTAATGGAAAATGTAATCGCTAACATCCATTAGTGGATTTGCATCTGAAGAAGAAGAAAATGATACTTAAAATCGTGTATTTGTAAGTTGCAAACTACACTCGCGATCATAAAATCCGGGTCACCTTGAAAATCACCGATATTTCATTTTTAACGAGCTTTATCGTAAATAATAATAACACAAATACAAACTAATGCATGCTTCTGAGAATTGTTGCGATTTCCTTTGTAACAAAGAATTCCAATAGTGCCGATTTCGCGGTAAAGTGCACACTTCCCAAAATAAACGATACCTGTAACTCCGCTTGTTTTAAATGTCTCGTTTGTACTTCGACTTTCTGTTCAAATGCAACGGACAAACGTTTATTATTGCCACCATTAGTGTTTATTAGTGCCATTATTAGTGTTTATTTTTTGACAAAAATGCCTTTGACTGTTGTTGAAACGGCACAAATTGTTGCACTTGTGGAAGACGGTCACACTCAACGGCAAGTCGCAAGAACTGTTGGCGTAAGCCTTTCTACGGTTCAACGAGTGCTTCAACGCTTTCAGGAGACAAGTTTGCTAACCAGGCGGCCTGGATCTGGACGAAGAAGAACGACCAAGGTACTAGATGACCGTTTCCTTGTGTTTCAGGCTTTACGAAACCGGACCTCCACTGTGGTTATGCATCAAAATCGTATAGAGGAAGTACGAAATCGCAATTTTAGTGTTGCAACAGTCAGAAGAAGACTTAGTTCTTCTTGACTATCTTCTCGGTTAATGGCTAGAGGACCGCCACTTCGCCGGGTGCCTCGAGTTGCACGACTAGCTTTTGCTCGACAATACGCGCATTGGGAAATTAATGATTGTAGCAAAGTGTTATTCTCAGATGAATCCCGTTTCTGCCTAACTGGATCCGATGGACGTGTAAGAGTTTGGAGGAGAACCGGTGAACGATTTTCACAAGCTTGCATTGCTCCAAGAATGCCATTTGGTGGAGGCTCGGTCATGGCTTGGGGAGGTATAACTTCCGACTTCCACACAGAATTACCCTTCATCGAAAATGGGTAACTGCACGAAGGTACATTGCGGAGATTCCGGAAGAACATGTTATGCCCAACGTGGCAGGGCTTGGAGAAAACGCCGTTTTTATGCAGGACAACGTGCGACCGCAAGTTGCCAGGATCAGTATGTAATACTTGGACGAAGTTGGAATTACGAGGGTACCCTGGCCAGCTAGGTCTCCGGACCTGAATCCCATTGAACATCTCTGGAACGATTTGAAAAAACGTATTCAAACCCATACACCTCCTCCTAATAACGCACAGGAGCTTAAGTATCTGTTAGTGAGAGAGTGGAATAACATACCACAACATGTAATCCGGAGAAAAATTGAGAGTATGCCTCGTTGTCTGCAAGAGGTTATTAGAGCAAGGGGAGGCAATACACTATATTGGTCATTGAAATTTCACTGATTTTTTATCACGTTCTGTATTTTCCATTTTTTTTCGTATGTCTGTTTTATCAACAATTTGATTTGTTTTCTATTTTTTCAATAAAAACAATAAAAAGCCATTTTTTTTTCTTTCAAAACAAACATTGATGACAAATAAAAAATACATTAGCCAAAAAAAAGGTTATTACTGCACCAGAGGCAAAAATATTTAAGAAACTTGAAATTTTCAAGATGACCCGGATTTTATGATCGCGAGTGTATATTAGTTGCATAGTTCAATAAGCCTACTACCAGTATCGATTTGAATGTCTTCAGCAAACTTGTCTACAATGTCGCTGTTCTGTTATTTTACTCTTGAATTTAGGTCTCCCACTACTATTTTATTCTGTTGTGGTATTAATTTCAATATTAAAAATATGTTTCAAAATGGGTTTTTATATTTTTTTATTAAAAAAACATTGGGATGAAATGTTTCAAATGCATTAAAGTGCCCTAAAAAGGGAAGCGAACTTTTCGTTTTCGATTATTCGAAAAAATTATTACATGATGGTTTAGATAGATGATTTAATAAGGTGCGTGGCACTTGGGGAGTGCCGACAGAAGTGAATACTTCTTATAGAGCGTTATTACTATATGTGGGTTAATTAAATTTTATGTCTTCTTATTACTGAATTGTTAATTATGGTTTTATAATAACAGCATACATTTACGATATTTAAAATTTTAAAAAAATCTTAATTTTTCGTCTCCCACTACTATTTTATTCTGTTGTGGTATTAATTTCAATATTAAAAATATGTTTCAAAATGGGTTTTTATATTTTTTTATTAAAAAAAACATTGGGATAAAATGTTCCAAATGCATTACAGTGCCTTAAAAAGGGAAGTGAACTTTTCGTTTTCGATTATTCGACAAAATTATTACATGATGGTTTAGATAGATGATTTAATAAGGTGCGTGGCACTTGGGGAGTGCCGACAGAAGTGAATACTTCTTATAGAGCATTATTACTATATGTGGGTTAATTAAATTTTATGTCTTCTTATTACTGAATTGTTAATTATGGTTTTATAATAACAGCATACATTTACGATATTTAAAATTTTAAAAAAATCTTAATTTTTTTAAATTTTGTGTAATGATTTTATACTTTATTTGTTTGCAACTGGCAGTTTATTACAAATCCAAATCTTCATTAATGTGTATCATAGTAGGGTAACGGGTACAATGATTAGCCACTTAAAGAATTGCCATTTGAATTAAAATTGTAAATTGGTATCTTTTAAAGCGAAATATTTTGTAAGGGTTTTTTAATAGCAATAAAACATCAAATTTTATAAAAACTTTTATTTTAATCAGGGTTTAACAATGTATATCAAAAATTAACACAAATTTGAAAACTTACAGAACTACATAGTTATTGTCCATATGAACATAGTTATTGGCATATATAATTACAATCAATGGCCATCCATAAAATTCCTAATTTTCTTTTTTTGCTTGTGCAGGTAAGGCACACAAAACTATATAAGTTTTCAATTTCTTGTTGTTTCTTTGCACAAATACCAATATGGTAGCCTCTAACACAAAATAGACATTTTATTCCAACTTTTGATTTAGATATATTATAGGAACAAGAATAACACAATCTTGTATATAAAAAGTTATTTACAGGTGGGTTGGTGTCGTCTGATTGTTTCACCGTTAAATCTGAGAGAATTTGTATTTTTGAAGTTATACATCTATAGACTTCATCTAATTTACTTAACGTTGCACGTCATCCGCGTCATAGTTCGTGAGATCACATGATACCAACACAAAATATTTAGGCGGTGTGTATATTTAGGTAGGTGTGTTCTTTTTTAGAATCACTTTGCCGAGTACACTGGCATTACAGCCACTAGACATATTTTATTATATACGCGTAGAAATAATATTTAAAGATTTCTATTAATGTTAACTTAAAGAAATACACAATAATATGTTTCATTTAATTTGTATAAATGCATTATAAAGTGTT
Source organism: Diabrotica undecimpunctata (assembly GCF_040954645.1). Taxonomy (NCBI): domain Eukaryota; kingdom Metazoa; phylum Arthropoda; class Insecta; order Coleoptera; family Chrysomelidae; genus Diabrotica; species Diabrotica undecimpunctata. The sequence continues at coordinate 109,053,629 of NC_092803.1, forward strand.
TTTATAAAGAAAATTTGTTCGGAACACACTGTAACTGTAATCAAACGAAGGTGATATTTTGGCATAAATTGGTAACACTTATTTGACAGTTGCGGTGTTGACTAATGTTAATAAGTAATGAAAAAAGTGTTGTTTTTGTTTAAGTATTTAATTTTACATCTTTATACGACGCATACAAGCGGCTCAAATTGTTTTTAAGAAGATTATTTTTTAACTCTTGTTTTGTTTCTACTTATTTACATCATACATTAATTTGTTTTGTTGTATAATCCACTTTTGCAATAATTATGTGACCTATTTGATTTAAAATGGATTCAGGATTTTTTTATACTTTGGCAACTATGTCAACTTCGATCTTTGTCAATAATAATGACGTGCAACGGTAAGTAAATTAGATGGACTGTACGCGCGTTCGACGTTGGAAATTGTACGGGAGTGAATCGGCAAAATCATTACATATGTAAGATATAGGTAATAGAGAGACAGAAGATATATTTTCTCTTTCTTTCTCTCTCGAGAATAAAAATGTTTCTTTTGTAAATATATTTAATATTTATTAATATTATTAATATTTCATATTAATTCGGTAGATAAATATATTTGGCCAAAGTCTTTTACAAATAAATATTCTTCCTGGAACCTCTATGATTCGTAATAACCTTTCCATTTTTGGAATACAATAAATAAATAAACACAAACACAAAATACAACCAAAAAATTGACATCTTAATAACGTTCTTATCAAATAATGACATTGATTAGCCACCTTATTATTTAAGGTTACTGGTCGAATGAGTTGAAGCGCGGTATTTAGAACCAGAAGTCGCAAGTTTGACCCCATGGGGGAATATATTTTTTTAATTATTATGTTCTGATTTTTGTCACCTTGGTTTTAAAAATCAAAGAATGGAAAAATCATATTTTTGTTAATATTGTTTAGATAATTTTATACATTATTTAATTTTCCAAACTATTTTATTTATTATTGGATATTTAGTACATATAGTAGTCATGGGCGTAGAGATGAAAGGGACAAATATAATGATTGGAGATAAATGGAGATAAATCTCAAAAAAGGTCGATTTTATTTTTAAATTAAGATTTTTTGGCTTATATATGATACTAGTGACGTTATCCATCTGGGAAGACAGAATTATTTTTTCACCGAGAGTTAATTTAATAAGATTTTCACAATTTAGTAGGGTTGAAACGGTGGCACAAAGAATAAAAAAAATCCAGAGACCTAATAATTTATACAAGTGCTTTCAAATAATGTATTAATTTCTCTGTGGTCCCATTTAAAAGTATCTTACAAAATGGCGCCAAGACGCTATTAATAAAAGTGAGGCTTAGTTCAGTTACCTAAAAATTTAGTAATTCAAGTTTTAAGGTTCAGAAAAGAGTTGTTTGGGTTATTTTGTTTTTTTTTTCACTTTAGTATATTGAATAAATTCATTTATTTTCGCTAGAATATATGTTGAATATGTTGTAATTATCTCCACAATTTATGAGAACAAACTATATACTAAAATTTTTGACCCTTTTAATATTTATTATTAAGGACTCAATAGTTATTGTCTGTCTGTTTTTTGCCTTTATGTGCTCTAGCTATAAAGGAAAAATCCTAAAAACTTGATACTTGATACATAGCTTGGCCCAAGGTCGAATCCTATTGAATTTCTTTTTCTTATTCTTATTCTTTATAAGCAATTCTGCTTGTTCATTGGCGAATTAATACATCTATGGAAGGTTGTCAATCCGTCTTTTGCCCGGCCGTCTGATATTTCTGGTGACTTACCTCTTGCTATTTTGACGACACGGGTTTCCTCCATTCTGCTTATGGGGTTATTCCATTTTAATTTTTTCTATTTATTGTCAATTCGCTTATACACTGTACGGTACATTTTCTTCTACACTTCTTCTACTTCTTCTAAGAAGAGTAGAAGAAAGAGTTCTTCTGAGAAGAGTACTTCTACGGTACTCTTCTCAGTACACTCACTCTTATCTCTGCCGTTTCCAGTAGCCTTTGTGTTGTGGCTGTGTCGGGTCTTGTTTTCGAGACATATGTCATTATTGGTCTTACACTGACTTTATAAATTCTTGACTTCACTTTAGTGTTATTGTGTCTGTTTCGCCATATAGTGTTATTAATTCATCATGTCAGTCTATTTGTCTTTTGTACTTGTTTTTTCACTTCTTTGTCCAAGACTCCATAGCTGCACATTAGTATTAATGGTATTTTATTTCCATTACTATTCATCAAAATATTAATTCAATCTTTCATTTACTATACTCCTATTACAGGTCAAATGTTGTTTATACACCTAATTCTGTTTCTCTTTCTGCTCTCTCTTACCTATAGCGTTACATATGTAATGATTGTCCAGATTAACTCCCATATAAATTTGTAACGGCGAACGCGTTTATAGAAGTATAATTCTACTGGCAGTAACACTGGACTGCCACACCCGTTTTTTTCATGTTCTGGATATCCCTCTCCCCCCTTTCTTTTAGCCGACTCACTAGTACGTTTTTCTTTGCTGGTTTCCAAATTTTTACATAATATGCTTTGGAATGTATTCTTCAAATTTTATGAATTCATATTGTTGCAGAAATCAAAAAAGATGTTATCAATTGTGGGCAGATTAACGTTTTCCTTTACAGAATCAGGAAATTGGTTCCGTGACAATTCTTGTTTTTCTTTGAGGATAATAAAGTCTGGTATATGTACTCTTACTCTACTTTTCAAAGTAGTGCTTTTAATTGTACGATCAATAAGTGTGTCTGCTTTCAAAATATTTTTATCTGCAATATCACCTGAATTTACTGTAGCATTTTTTTTATTCTTCACAACAGTTTGACATTTTTTGCTCCCGGAATTGACTCTTGTGGCAATTTTTTATATTACTTTCATCTTGGTTTCGTTGTTTTTTTGACCTTTGTTGTTTACTTTTGCGTCAATTCGCTTTTGTTTTCGTTCTTATTATATTTTTTCTTGTTCTGCCTTTTCTTCAATAATACGCCTCTCTGCATTTTGACGATCTGAAGAAGTGAGCACGAAAGGCAACCTTTCTGTTTGCTTTTTGCCCTTTCTTTATGGGGTTTTGGCCAAAAACAGAATTAAAGGCAGATAATTGGATGTCGATTGAATATCTAAAGTCATTGTATCTTCTGTGACATCTTTTTTTTATATGTAATATAACCTTTTTTTGGAAGTTGAATTCGAAAATTGGAAAGTAGATTTTTCTGTAATACCAGGAATATCTTGTACGTTGCATACCATTTCATTGCCACCTACAGAGTTACGTGTAATATCTGAAGATATATGGGTTTCTGTGACGATAGAGAGATCTTGTATATCATTTGTGATTCCGCCTGTCTCTGTTGTCTGAATCGTGGGTAGATGTATGGTATCTTGAAATAAATTAAATATATTAAAGAGCAAATTTGAATCTCCATTTAGTTCTTCACAATAATCCAAACTTTTAAATTCTAATATTTTTGCGGCTCCAACTGTGTGTACAAAATCTTCAAATGTTATTGATTTTGTCAGAGAAATGTGATTAATACCTTTATTCGGGTTTTTGGTCTTTCCTAAACATTTGGAATAATCTATTGCTCCAGTGTTTCATGGATACAATCCAGATGCTTTAAAGCCATTAATTATGGAATCTGACTTTAATTGACTAATGGCTGTGTTTAGTACCAATGCAAAATTCTCTTTGGTAACTACTAAGTTCGGGTTTTCGCGTCTAAACTTTAATACTGTCCGGTTCCAATTTGCCTTTAATGGTTTAAATGCAGTAATATCTGAAGGTTTTATAATTTTGGTCGCATTGGGATATAATGCCACTAAAATAATTTGTAACTTTTACATAATTCACTAGTTTGAATGGTTAAGTGAGTTTTATGTCCACCAACGAACAAAATGACTGGGAAGTTAGTGTTTTTCGCAACTAGGTACTTATATAAGACGTTTCCTGTGTATTCAAAGAAGTTTTCATTCTTTATCCATCCGTATCGCTATATTATATGCCCCATTCTCGTGGAATGGAATTTAAAAGATTGCTAGGAATTCCTTTATAAGGTTAAATAATCATTGGTGCTGTTATTTCTCTAGATGCTGCAAAGGTGAACATAACCGTCAAATTAACTTTGGAGTAAGTCTCTTTTTGATATACATGTTTGCTTCCCTTTACAGCCAACACTCGTTTATTTTGGGACACAAAAGAAAGCAGGTTTCATCGCCATTTAAAACACGTGAATGGTCTTGAAGAATATCAATGTAACCTTTACGATGTAAGTATTCTTGTACGCCGGTGAATCATTTTTTTATATCTTTTTCAGACACAACTGAACTTGCTGTCGTTACCGCTTCTGAAGTTTTCTGACTTAAATCTAGGTGTCGCTTTAAAAAGAATATATACCAACCTCTTCCGGGCCGATTGTCAGTAAAAGGATTGGCACGTGGATTTGCGTCAAGAAAATTTTTAACTGAGTCTTGTATATCTTCCACTCTTACTGGAAAACTTTTGTCTTGGCATGTTATGATCCAATGCTTTAAACGATTCTCTTCCTCCAAACAAAGAATAGGATTGGGACCAAGGGTAGTTTGTTCATTACATTTTTCGCTTGCTCTAAACTGCAATGTTGCTCTTGGCACATTAAATTGTTCAGCGGCTTTTCGTTGGCTCATGTCAAAAGCAGACTGAAGATCTTGTTCTGTATATTGTTTGTAATACGTTTTATCTTTCCAGATATTTGGCATTATTTATTATTTATGCAATTTTATAAATACGAATCCGGACAAAAAATATATTCTTATTACACATTACAGTTATTAGCCTCCCTGTGGTTTAGTGAATTGCAGTCTGTCAACCACGGGTTATTGCCTTAAAAAAATGCTTGAAATATCTTATCTTAGTCCAAACTAAGCTAAAAAAGGCTAAATTATAATAAATATTTTAATATAATATAAGGTGTACCCCACTAAATCGCCATAAAACATTAATATACCCAGATACATAATACTATTAGCCAAGATAACTCAACTCGTGAATAGCATTCCTTAACAAATTCTTTAAAAAACTCTTAAAACTGGATTCACCCGTTAAAGGTGCTAAACAATGAAGCTTTCCATCCCGAGTATCTAAACAGAAAAGTCAAATTTCCTGCATCTGTCATGATCTGGGGCAGCATGTCGTCTAAAGGTGTGGTAAAGTTACATTTTATCGATGAGATTGTAAACATGGACAAATATTTGAATATTTTAGAAGAATCTCTATAACCGATTATGGAACACCGTTTAACATCAGCGGAAGATTTTGTCTTCCAACAGGACGGCGAAGGTTGTCATACCTCAAAAAAGAATTTAAAATGGATTGAAGGTCATGGCATACCACTTTTGGAATGGGTTTCTAACAATCCCGACTTGTCCCCGATAGAGACTTTGTGGCGAGAAATGAAAAAAGCTTTGAGAAAACATTCTGCCAGGTCCGTCAACGAATTGAAGGAAAAATTGCAAGAAATATGCTATTCGTTTACATTAGAATTTTGTCAGAACTTGGTAAAGGTAAAAAGTATGCCTCGAAGAATTGTGGATGTCATTAAAAATAAAGGGAATGTAACTCAGCGGTAAACTTAAACATTTTTTTTGTTAATATTACATATTCTATGCGTTTTTTAAATTTTATTATTATTCTCTTTAATCAATATTTTTCATTACGTTATAAAATATTTTCTATAATTAGGAAATTTAAAAATGTTGTTCGATGCAGTAAAACTTTTAAAATTTACGCTGCGCTTTTATTTTTGTTCTCTAAAATTGAATTTTCTTATCAATCTAACGTTGGGCCAACTGATATGGGAAGTGACTCGTATAATATAGAATTTGTTCATCATTTAACTTTTCATTATTATCTTGTATCTATGTTTAATTCTTTTATTTTTTCATTATATTGAATTTTAGAAAAATAAAATTTTCTGCTTGGTGGGGTATCGAAATCTAAACCAAAGAATATAGACGCAAATGCGTCTATATTCTTTGTCTAAACATTCGCGTGAAAAGTAAAAGAACTAAATAGACGTGAAGATAGTCGTGGTTTTACTGAGACCAATCAAAAAGACTATACTTATAACTGTTTGTATATGAAAATAAAATTGTTCTTTTTACCATTTTCTTACAATTTACATATTTTCTCACCTTCTAAACCTTTCTTGGAATTCTACAAGTGTTTCAAAATCAAAATTAGCCAAATCGATCTAGTCGTTCTCGAGCTGTTATAAAAAAGTTAAAAAAAAAAATAAAATGACGTTTGTTAAACGTGTTCTGTTACATTCCTCGTGGAAATTATGTACATTTACATATGTGAACATTATTTATAACATTTTGTCCTAGATTTTATAAACATTTCAGCAGACATTTTATTGATCCGCTGGGTATTAACAGAATACAAATAAAATATATAGTAAACTAAATTCAACAGCATAGTAAATTGATATCATATTATCTTATCTGACAATCATATTTATAAGTTCATCGACTGCGCTGTTAAAAGATTCATTTTATTGTTTTTTAAATGTTTTATCACGTCTCATTTAGTATTTTTTCACTTACGAGATAACAATAAATAATAACATCTTGGGTTTAAATAAAGTAATTAAGTGTGTAAAGTGCAAATATCTGATTTTCTGATTTCTTTTAATTAGTGCTGCGGCAATATACGTTGAATTTATTAACTTAATAAAAAAATATTAAAGAATGGTACCGGGGCTTTTATAAGCCGTGGTTTGGAATTGTTTGTTCGTGATGTTTCGTCGCTAACTGTACTTTTAAAAAATACTTTTTGGTTTGATATGTATTAAGGTGAAATTAAATTTAAAACATATTTAAACTGAATCCTATTCATTCTAAAATATCCATATTTTTCATCGTCATCAATTAATTCTCTGTATTAAGTCCAGTATTCACATTCCTTCTTCCTTTCTCTTAGCATTGGATGTACTTCAAACCTTCTTTTTAACACAGTTTTTCATTCTTCATCGTTAAGTAGAAGAGCAATTGCACATAATTTTTGTCGAGAAAAGCGAGATCATATCTTCACCGAACCAAACTGAAACGTTCTATGTATGAAAATGTGAACGCGCAGTCCAATTGCTGGAGTGGAAACGCTACGTGCCGGAAAATATACGTGCACGATAATATGCCGCGACCTTAACATTATCAAAGGTAATGCGCCAACGGACGCAGTACTGACGCTCACTGGTGATCTTCCTCATGTTGAAATGTTTATTTTTATGGATACTGCATTTAGGCATCTGCTGCCTCATCAGAGCGTTTCTTCCTGTGGTATATATGTACTATTTATAGCATTCGTGTGTTCCCAGGATTAGGCGGTTAATCTGAATCGGTATAAGAATTTTCAGTGCATCTGGAGAGAGAATATGAGAATTAATCTTGCAACTTAACGTAATTTTGCATAATTTTAGTAGCATTTTTTTATGGATGCCAGCAGCTTATTTATAACAAAATTTATAAAAAAATAATTTTATTACACCATAATTATCTGATTGTGACTCCTCGATAGAGCTTGCCTAGGAATTTAGATAACTTTTAATTGATCTTTACTAGTCCTTACTATATGGAAGTATCGTAATGTTTTTGATATGTGCGATACATCTTGGCGATAATTTTGTATAACTGGATTCGTTCTCTTTTAAGACCATCACATATTATCGCTATTTGCAATTTATACGGCGATATCATTATCCAAACTCCTCTGGATATCGGTCTGGATATGGAGATATCATTATTCGGAACACTTAATCTTTTTATTTAAGTATCCTGTAGTATGTATTTAATAACATGGCAAGTGATGATGCTGATTCTTCAGCAATGCTTATCAAGAATATCAGCTAAGTGGTGGTGCCAGTATGCTGGTTGACGTGTTGTCATTAGAATCGATTGTTATTGTCTCCGTATTTGTATTTTAAAGTAAAATCTATGAATTCTGGTACGTTTGGTGATAAAAAGAAAACGAAATAAACAAGAAAAAAACGGAGTAAAGCTAGATTGAATGGAAAACCCTATGTTACACAAAAATGTAAGCTGCAAAAACCCTGTTCCAAAACATGAGGTTAGTACGAGATATTTAACAGATAATTCGCTCGAAATTTTACCACTACAACGTCGCCGCCTTGGTAGTTATGACGATTCGTGTTAGGCGTAAAAAGGAGGGGCATATATCGTTCGAGAATAAACGAGGAGGTGTTAAAAATTTTAAGTACACTCTTCACGATAGGCAGATGGTAAAAGATAACATCAATAGCTTCCCGAGGGACGAGAGCTAGGACAGGCGTTAAAAAGGGGAAAAAGAACATCTCAGTCCGGACTTCAATGTTAATAAGATATTCAATGCTTTTAAATTAAAACATTCTGACTGCACGACAACATACAAATTCTGTAGGAGAGTTTTTATAAAGGATTTTCTAAATCTTTCTTTTAGAAGACCTAAAGTTGATACTTGCAAGAGTTGTGATTTACTTATTTTAAGAAGCAAGGACAAAGACCTTAGTGTATCAAGAAAAGCTAAAACTGAGTTGAAATTACATCATAGAAAAACAGTTAAAGCTCTTAATGTTATTCAAGAAGGCAGTACGAGCAGTACAGCCGCCAATTGTCATGCTACAATTTTGGAATACACGTCAGATGGGTTAATGAGCATCTGGCATGAAAGACAGTAGGCTCGTGGTGGGAACAAAATAGCGTTATGGCTTCTACAAGCCTTGAATACAGGACAGCTTTCAACTTATCAGCGAAAACTATGTATTTAGATCAACCACTGTATAGGGCTATTGAAAAACCGAATGTTTATATTCTTATACATTTTCTTAGTAGCCAATGGACATTTTGATACCAATGATCATAAATTTAGTTTTCGGTTATAGATTTTCTGCTTCAGATAAAGATTTTGCTCGAGTAACGAGTAAGAAAAATTTCAGTGACTTAATTGGATGGGAGAAGTGTTATGTATTAAAAAAAGGTGTGACTGTCCAAAAGTTAAAGTCGATAAAGCTCTTAGCCTTTCCTGGTGTTCATAAAATAAACGAAAGTAAGAGAAAATATCTTCGCGCCATACTAGTATTCATTAACCAGGAAAATAAAGCATTTTTACCTGTAGTTTAGATTTTTAATCATATTTTATTTCTGTGGACTTGGATCATTTTCTTTTTTTTTTCTTTATTTATTGTCAACTACTAAGTTTCTTCAGTGTATAAACACCGAAAATTTGATATACGTTATTCCGATAAACAAAAATGTATATTCAAGCACAAAAATGAACCAGATCGAGTATATTTCAAAGAAACGATATTTTTTAGTTCTGACAATGATTTTTTATTTTATTTTTAAGGTGAAGGTAAAGGCGATAAAAAGTAGTATACCCATAAACACAAAACCACAAATTATTAAAATCATAGTATTTCGATAATATTGCTAATTTAGTGCTAAAATATAATATACGAGGGTCAACGATTTCTCACTGCCTTAGTATAATATATTTCCAGGGGTCTGACGGATTTTACAAACAGATTAATGAGGTAGCAATGGTTTGAGCACGGTATATCAATGTTTTCACAACAAGATTCTAACAGGGCCTAAAATTCGTAGATAAATACCATTGTATTGGCTTCGTTATGCAATTGACACTTTTGTGATATGAGTCTATTTGAAAGTATAACATACAAATTTACTAAATTTAATAATTTCTCTAAACCCGAAATAACATAAAATTTATATTTTTAGATATTTTACTAGAATAAAATCTTGCGCAGTTAGTATATCGAAAACTAACGCATATATTACTTGTATATAAACTCGAAGAACCACCATAAAAAAGAGAAGATATAAAAACTTTAAAGGATTAAGCTTACCGAATATCTGAACCATAAAACTAAATATCTATTTGGGGAAGAATTGAAACGTCCAGAAAAAGCATTGGGACCGAACGAATATGCATCAAGGTTCAAAAAATAATGTATACTATGTAGAAAAAGAGTCTAGTTGACAGAACATGACTTCAAGTTCATTTTCAAACAAGAAAAGTCTAGAATTCGACACTGACCAAGAAAACCGTTGTCAAGTGCAGGCATTCCCTATTTTCCTGGTTTAGTGCATATTGTTGCCAAGTGCCAGTTGTTCAGCTTCTCGTATTTTTGCCTAATCAGGATATTCTTTTGCCATGACATTTGCTTCATTGTAATTATAGTGCGACTCTCGATTTTACCGCTGTCAGATCACAGCCTGTAAATTCCAAAAAGAGTATTCTTAGTTTTTAGTTGGTCTTACTGGTGTCTCTACGTTTTTGTTTTTTTGTCAGTAGTAGTTACAAATCTGTTGCCAATTTTTTAAAATAAGCATATTTTGTTATTATTAAAGTTTAAGTAGTTCTTCTAGTATAACGTCAGTCCAAACAAATTGATTAGAAGAACACATTTAACTATTTTAATGTAGTTAATATGTTTGGCTTTTGTTTTCTATACACGCTGCTTAAATGGCTAAATTTTTAGTTCGTTATGCTCATAAAATACTCGTACTCTATTTAAATATCTTGTCTGTTATTTTTCCTACTAGCTTGCTCTCTTTCTCTCTTTATACGGACGTATGGAAAAGGATGCTAGTATATATATATATATATATATATATATATATATATATATATATATATATGTCCTGATATCCGGACAACATGAGGAGATACCAGATAAACCTTTTTAGGCCTATTACCAACCAATGACTCGTAGAGTGGATGAATACGTGTGCTGAAAGTCGCAACTTTATGAAAATCTGGAGGAAAGCCCACACCGAGGAAATCAAAAACGAGCATTAAAACTTTTGCCAAATTCCACTACTACACTTTACAAAATATTTGAAAAAGTGATTGTGGAAAGAATTGCCCAATCTGTGGAAAAAGAAAAGATTATACAGGAACAAGCTGGTTTTAGATTTGGAATATATTGCTGGAGCTAGGTTTTAAACTTTGCGCAATATATTGACGATTCATTTAAGAAACGAATGGTAGCTGGGGCTGCTCTGCAGCTTATGGCATGTTAAGCCATCGCAAACTACATATTTGACAATATACATCGCCTCTCTAAAAAAATCAAGCATATGTTGCAGAACAGAAGATTCTACGTATCAGTGCAAGGGAGGAACAGTCTGTGGAGATACCAAAAGGACGGTTTGCCTCAAGGTAATGTTTTGTTTCCTTTGCTATATTATATTTTCATTAATGAGAAGTCTAATATGTCAACCACTAGAAAATAAATTTATGCAGATAATACGGGTGTGTACAGATGAGAGAAGGCATATAATGAGGTAGAAAGGAACTTATCGCAGTTCTAACAGTTGACGCTAACTATCTTAAGGCGAATCCTGACAAAACACACTTGTATGCTTCACCCGCAGAACAAAGAAACTAGAAGAACCATTGAATCTAACTTGGCGTATGATTGGATAGGAGCACTGAAATTATTATACATACCTGGGTGTTGAAAACAATGTTGTTTGTCTTTCAGTAAAAGAGAAGCTAAGATTTATAAAGTAGCCAAACATAGAGCAAAGAAAGCAAAAATATTTTAATCAGATTAGATGTATCCGAGATAAAAATAGTAAAATACTAATTCACGAAAGGGATGCCAAAAAGAGATGGAAAAAGTACTTTGACAGGTTATTCAATGAAGAATTTAATAGACAACTAGTTGAGTTAAGAGAGACAGTAACAGCAATGGTGACCAAAATAACAAACGAAGAAGTAGCTCAAGCAATTCAAAAAATAAAGAAAAGCAGTTGGACCAGATAATATTCCTGGGGAAGTGTGGAAAGCATTAAGCGAGACAGGGACAAATTGGTTAACAGGTCTATTTAATAGAATTATGGAAGTTGGATAAATACCAGACGAATGGAGAAGCAGTGTATTAGTACCTGTCTACACAAATAAGGGAGATATACAACAATGTACAAACTACAGGGCCATAAAACTACTTACTTACACCATGAAAATATGGGAAAGAGTAATTTATAGATGGATACGAGAAGAAATCGAAATATTCGATAATCAGTTTAGCTTTATGTAAGACAGATCAACAATAGACGCAATTTTCATTATAAGGCAATTAATGGAAAAATACAGGAAGAAAGAAACAAACGCTCATATGGTATTCATTGGTCTTGAGAAAGCATATGAAAGAGTTATTCGGGAGATTATGTGGTGGGCAATCAATAAGAAATGAGTCACCGGTGAATATGTAAAGATTGTGAGAGACATGTATGAGGGAGTAACAACTAGTATTAGGACAGATATGGAAGAGACTGATAAATTTCATGTAAAAGTAGGATTGCACCAAAGCTAGGTGCTAAGTCCTTATTTCTTCTCATTAGTTCTGGATCAAATAACAGCGAAACTACAGAGTAATATTCAGTGGTGTTTAATGTATGCTGATAATGTAGTATTAGTAGGAAATAGTGAAAGCGACTTGGAACAAAAATTAAAACAGTGAAGACAAGCTCTTAAGGAAAAAGGTTTAAAACTTAGTATTACAAAAACAGAGTATTTGGAACGTTCATTTAAAGATGAAGTTAGTACAAATAGAATGGTATATTTGGATGGTGAAATGATTGTGAAAAGTTCTGGTTTTAAGTACCTAGGATCTAGATCAGAATAGATGGAGAAGCATGCAGTAGAATTAGGGTTGGATGGATGAAATGGAAGAAAGCTAGTTGTGTGTTGTGTGTGACAAAATAATTCCAATGAAGCTAAAGGGAAATGAGAATTCTTAAATGGATGAGTGGAGTGGGAAAAAGGTTAAAGTTAGGAATAAGTATATTAGAGGAAGTATAGGGGTGACACCAATTGTTGCCAAGATGAGAGAGCATAGGTTAAGATGGTTTTGGTCATGCTCAACGTAGAGACGTTAATCACCCAATACGAAGAACTCTGGTCATCGAAGGATTCCAGGAAGTAGTAGGAGAGGAAGACCAAAAAAGACCTCAAGGGATACGCTTGGGCAGGACATATTGGTAAAGGGTACTAATATATATATTAATATATATATATATATATATATATATATATATATAAATATATATATATATATATATATATATATAAATATATATATATATATATATATATATATATATATATATAATTTATATATATATATATATATATATATAATATATATATATATATATATATATATATATATATATATATATATATATATATATATATATATATATATATATACTACTACTACTAAGGATTTCCACAGTTTTCACTGTCTTCCTTCACTCAACCGTTTTCTCCAATTTTCCCTGTCATTCCAGTCTCCATCTCGCAGGGTTCTTTTCTCCATAGCCTCGTCGATTTCATCTCTGAATGACCTTCGGGGTCTTCCTCTCTTTCTTCTTCCATTCGGGCTCCATTCTGTGATTTTGTTTATCCAGCGTCCTCTGTCCGCTCTTCTGACGTGGCCGTACCAGGATAGTCTCTTCTCCTCTATATAGTCGATTATGTCTGATTGCACTCCCATTCTCCGCTTAATCTCTGCGTTTTCAATTCTGTCTCTTTTTGTAAGTCTACAGCTTCTCCTCAGGAACTCCATTTCTACTGCTCTTATTCTACCTCTATTTCTCTTATATATATATATATATATATATATATATATATATACGTTCGAATTATGTTTCAAAAAATTTATTTAGAATATCTTGATTATATTGGTGCTCCCTCGTATATTTTTTAGTTTTGGTGCTTATAAAAATACCAAACAAAATTAAAATCTTTAATCTTTGCCATTTGATACCTTTTAGACACTACAAACATTGCTAATATGAATTGTGCTAATAAAATGTGATAATACAGACGCATATTATTTATTGTTAAATTTCAAGGGACTAGCTGATTGATGTTACAGTGTAGTTATGCATAGTTAGAGAGTAATTTGGATGGCTGTTATTGCTGTTACGTGTTTAAGGTATGTTATTGCATGTTATAATTTTTTACTTGGCGTTGTTCGTTGTTCCGTCTTTTAAAAACGTTTAAAAAATTATGCCAATGACAAATCGGTGTAGTATTACATAATATATGTAATGATATCAGATATACCTATCCATTTCCTGTTTCCAAATCAGCAGCCTTTTGTTAAATAACTTGCGGTATTAAAATGTGTGACTATTTTTAATTTAATATTTTCACCTTCTAATACCAACCCCCTAAATAATTATTCTATTTAATTGTTACGTGTTAAATAATCAATTTTCAGTATCAATAAATACCAATAAATATTCTGTGGGCTTCAATTTCTTTATTTTCCTTTCTTGATATGATAGAAGGGCATTATCTCATAAAATATATAAAAATGTGTTTAAGTAAAAAAATTAATCTAAAATCACCATGTAATTCCACAATAAATTAACTAAAATTGACATAAATAAATAAATTTTTTCCCAAAAATCAAACAAAAGTTGCAAAAATAGCATAAGTTACATAAATCGCGTGATGAGAGTGATGAGTAGAATAAAGTTAGAAACCAAACTTTATATTATTCTTATATTTCCGAAACATGTGAAAGATCAGTTTTAGGAAATTTTAGGATTTGTTCATTGATTATAAAATAAAATACACACTTCTTATTAAATTGTTGATTTAATCGATATTTTCAAAGACCTATCAGTGCTCTTTAACTATTTCTCGGGACCGAACTGTAATAATCCTTTTTCCTCGATATGTTTCTATTAAAATGTGTAGATTAATTACACCATTAAACACTTCAAGTTTCATGGGCTAAATTTATGACTTCAAAGAGAAAATTTGAAAGTAATTCAAAATTCAAAAGTAAAAAAATCTTATTTAAATCAATTTAAAGTAAGTTGATTTACTTATGTGTTTATACCTAACACGCTTTATCAAAAATCAACTGTTCAACTGTTAAAATAGTTCTAAATGATTTATTAATAATTAAGATTCATTATTAGGACAATATAAAAGAACTCACTGTACTTTTCAATCAAATATATGATACCAGTGAAATTCCATCGGACTGGTTAAAATCGATCTTTATTCCTCTACCTAAGAAACTAAACGTTAAGAAATGTAGCGACTATAGACTCATTAGTTTAATGAGCCATGCCGTTAAAATACTGTTGCATATTCTTCTAAATCGAATTAACAACAAGTGCGAAGAAATAATTAGTCAAGAGCAGTTCGGGTTCCGGAGATGCCTTGGAACTAGAGAAGCACTATTTTCTATGCAAACACTCCTTCAACGATGTTGGGAGGTAAGAAAACCCGTATATACGTGCTTCATTGATTTTGAAAAGGCATTTGATCGCGTCCAGCATACCAGACTAATTACCGCCTTGCAGAGCATCTAACTAGATGAGAAAGACATCAAACTTATTGCCAAACTTTACTGGAACCAAACAGCCATTATTAATACCAACAACAGAGAATCAAAGCTAATCAGTATTGAACGAGGCGTAAGACAAGGCTGTATACTATCTCCCACCCTCTTTAACGTGTATTCTGAGAATCTATTTAGGGAAGCTTTAAAAGATCAAAAAGGAATTATCATAGGAGGAGAAATAATTAACAATATACGGTACGCCGACGATACTGTGATTCTAGCTGAAAACATCGACGATCTGCAGGAGCTAATTAATAGAGTTGACATGGAATGCACAAATTGGGGACTGTCGATAAATATCGATAAAACTAAATACATGGTGACCAGTAGAGTGGATATCGGCGCAACCCAACTGATATTAAACCAACAACCGCTGCAGAGAGTTCAGAGATTCAAATACCTTGGATGTTGAATTACCCAAAATCTAGATCCATCCTTCGAAATTCGATGTAGAATTGAACAGGCAAGAAACTCATTTCAAAAATTCAAGCCTCTATTATCCAATAACTCATTAAACTTGGAAATCCGTGAAAAGTTTACAAGATGTTACGTGTGGTTTGTACTTTTGTATGGATGTGAAACTTGGACTTTAAACGCCGATATCATGAATAAAATCGAGGCGTTTGAGATGTGGTTGTATCGAAGGATACTAAAAATTCCATGGACTAGCAGAACCAGAAACGAAGAAGTTCTTCGAAGAATGGGACATCAACGAACTCTAATAAATATTATTAAGAGGCGTAAACTAGAATATCTTGGACATATAATCAGAGGACCAAGATATGAGTTCCTTCGGCTAATTCTCAACGGTAAAATCGAAGGAAAGAAATGGATAGGACGGAAGAAACTCTCTTGGTTGAGGAATTTGCGGCAGTGGACGGGTTTGACAGCGGACCAATTGCTACACGTGGCGCAAGACCGAGATCAGTATAAAAATATTATAAGCATGGTAGTCGCCGACGTTCCGTAGGGATATGGCACTCTAAGAAGAAGAAGATTAGGAATATGAGAACTGATATACCTTCCCCGTGTCCTGAGGGTATTATTATAAAGTGATCTGATATTTGTCATAAGTGAATTGTCAGTGAAAGTGTCAGAGTGGAAAAACCAGAAAACTACATCCGACCGCTGTATTATATTTATACTCCAAGAGGAACAATTTTCATTTTGGTAATATTTGGTAATTAAACATCTTTAATAGTTTAGGAGATACAATCATTTAAATAATTAAATTGTTATTAACAAATTATCTGACAGGCTTTCAGGCTGGTCCCCTGGAAATAGAATATACGCACCAAAAAACATAAAAACACTATAAGGTACCGAGTGGACATAAAAGTGCATACTGACCTCCCCTGGCTTCTAGAGTATTAGAACTCATCAGAGATAATTTTGTTACTTTATTCTTTTTAATTCTCTTTATTCTCTTAATTTTTTTATTGTTTTTGCCGAAAATTTTTCAGTAATAACAGTTTTCGTTGGCATACACACACACACATACAAATACACACAAATGATTAATTTCACTGATATTCGTCAAAGGGAATTCCTTATTAATGACTAGTGACTATAGTTTTCACTGGCATGAAATTACAAATAATACTCACCAAATTTAATAAAAATTATACTCTTCGTCACGTTTTTGGAGTGCCTACTCTTCGTAGGCACCAGCGAATTATCCTAAAAGTACATATTTAAAGTATATATATATAGATATATATATATATATATATATATATATATATATATATATATATATATATATATATATATATATATATATATATATATATATATATCATCATCCTAACCTGTGTGCGTCTACTGCTGGACGTAGGTCTCCCTCAGCTCTTTCCATCTGTTTCTGGCTTGTAAGGGTTGCATCGAGTTATTTGCTAACATACTTCAGGTCGTCAGTCCATCTAGTTGGTGGGTCTCGTCTGCTCTGTATTGCTTCTTGCCTTGGTCCCTACTCTAAAATACGTTTTGTCAATCGATTGTCTGATAATCTGGCGACGTGTCCTGCCCGATTCGACGTATTTCTTCGTTTGAAATTCGGTCTCGTAGAGAGACACCCAACACCTGGCGCTCCATAGCCATTTGAGTCACGCCAATCATATTAACTACCTTTTTTGTGAGTGTTAATGTTTCCGCTCCATAAGTGAGTACAGGTAACACACATTGGTCAAAGATTTTCCTTTCGAGGAATATGGGTAGATCCGATTTAAATACATAGTTTAATTTACCAAACGCTGCTTAGGCTAATCCTATGTGACGTGGGAGCTCACATATCTGGTTATCTCTGCCCAACCGAATTCCATGTCCTAGGTACTTATACGATGTAGTCTGCACAATATCCCTTCCATCAACAGCAATATTTCGATTTAGCACCAGATTAGTCATTATTTGCGTCTTGTCCATATTAATTTTTAGTCCGACCTACAAGGAAGCGTGATATAATGTTTCTCAAACATTATTATTGCATCATCCATACGATTGGCTATATGGACGTCATCTGCAAATCTCAAATGACTGAACTTCTCTCCATTAATGTTGATACCACGCTCGTTTAGATGTGCCTTCTTACAAGTATGTTCTAAAAGCGTCGTGAATAGCTTTGGAGACACTGTGTCTCCTTGCCGTACTCCTCGCTGTATTCAGAATTTATTTGTTTTAGCTGTGGCATTTTGGTAGATATATTTGATTATGTTCAGGTTGTATCTTAAGTACTCTTTCAGCCATGAGTAAGAGAGGCCTAAACGATGGAGAATGGGACAACAGAGAGAGATGGAAACGGTTGAGCGAGGGAAGGCAGTGAATACTGTAGAATCCCTGAATATATATATATATATATATATATATATATATATATATATTTATATATATATATAAATATATATATATATATTTATATATATATATATATATATATATATTATACTAATATATAAAAAAATGTATATTAATAAAGCAGTTGATGGTTTCAAAATAGTTCAGGTTGTACCTTCGTATTCGATAGAAAAAATATATTGATTCGGGTTTTTTCACAGTCTTACTTAAAATGGCCCTATTTTAACAAAGCTGCATGTTTCCAACTTGAAAAATTGGTCCAAAATGATTAAAAGAATTTTTAAGCAAATTACAAATACGAATATTTGAACCGAACAAAGTTTTTTTAGATTTTTTTGGGTCTTTCAGAATAAAAAAGGCTCTTAGAATAGTTCTTTAAAGTTGATAGTTTTCGTTCACAATTTTCGACCCCGATAAACAACAGTGTGCAAAACTAAAAATTTTAATATTGCCAAAGTTCTTAGATATTTTTTAAACGTTGATTAACAAAACCCCTAAGAACTTTTAGTAATTATAATATATATTAATTACAGTGCCCGTCGGCAGAAAAGTTTATGATATAAACTCTCTACAAATTTTGAGTATCGCTTCATTAGGCTAAGTCTGACAGGGTTTTCCTTTGCTCGTTTCACCTATCAGACAAGAAAATCGAAAAACAAGTTCCGTCAGATAATATTAGAGTAAGATCCCAGAGCGATCAGACATAACTTATTTTCACACAGATGAAACCTTAGAGTCTCAGTAGCGGCTCGCGTGCTTTGAATACCTGAGTATTTATGAAACTTGCTGAGTGACACCTGGGCAGTTACCAGGTGAGAAAGGTAACTAAAAATAAGAGCTATTTAACTTAAATTTACATAACTGATTTTTATACATATTCTGTAGAATATTATTTTGAAAATACTGTAATAAGTGTCAGACACTTGTCATGGACCAGAACTTTTGTCAGACGCTTTAAAGCTCCACTAAAATTAAATGAACTTTACTTACTTTTACATGTCTGATTTTAAAATATGTTATTAATGGAACTATAATAAAGTTACATTTAATCAGTCAGACAAATTAAAATGACCAAACATCCCTCAAACACAAAAATTAGTTAAAAAGAAGTATGAGCGCGAGAGTGCTGTGCTTGCATTTCAGAGTGAGTGAGAGGTCTATAACTCGGTTCTCCTTCTTTAACTCACAATCTGTTTCACTCTATGATATTTTTGATCAATATTTCTTTCCTTCGATCAAAGGCTACAAAAGAGGCCTTCGTCATGAATCTACTCAATTAGATTTCAACATGTCTGGTTCCGATCAAGTTATACCGTCAGATTTTTCGCAAGAACTCAAAAATATTAATTTCAAACAGGCCCTCGTTGATTTTTTTATTCAACACTGGACATCTGATGAAATGGTGCCATTTATTGAGAATAAACGGATATTAATTAATTCTAAACAATGTCATTCTTACATCGTTGATAATAATACAGTTTTATCGAATGTTGATGACAATTTATCGTATCCTGAACATGAAGAAGCTGACACTTAAATTTGTTTTTCATATTTGTAGTGTAGACATTGAAGCAAATTTTGTTATTAGATGTTCTGATACTGACATTGCGATAATTATGTTGGACATATGCATAATTTAAAAAATGATGTTTCGAATGTATGGTTAAACGCAGGCACCAGAAATAACCAGGGATACATTAATTTGACAAAGGTTTACGAGTACTTGGGACCATCTTTATGTAGAAGTTTGCCAGGGTTTCACGCTCTAACTGGATGTGACTTTAATCTGGCCTTTTTTAAAAAGGGTAAACAAAGACCATTCAATATATTAATGAAGAAACATGAATATCAGCGAGCTTTCATGCAGTTTGGAGAATCAGAGTTGTTGACCGATGAGCGCACCCAAAAAGATATTTTGAAAATAATCCAAAAATTTATCTGCGAAATTTATAGTTTTACTGATACGTGCAACAATAATACTGCCCGGCTTCAATTGTTTTTAAATAATTACAGCGTATCTAATATTAACGAAGAATTCGATCGCAAAAATTTAAAAAAATTTAACGTTAGTGAATTCCTTCAAACTTCAGGTATTATACTTTGATTTCAGGTTTAGAATTTATTATGTTTGTGATTTTCTGCTTTTTAATTCTTTGAACTATTTTTTGCAGAAGAACCAGTCAGCAACAACATAACTGATAATGATGAAGATGATGACTCGGATGATCAGCATCATGATTGGTTGAATGATGAAAATTGTAATAATTGCGACAATGAATATGATGATTAAAATATGAAAAATGTTTGTTTCAATCAATCCCAGTTGAAGATTTTTTACAAAAATTATTTTTTTTAATTATCTTAACTAGTATCCTTTTACAATAAAGTAAATATAATTACTATTTAAATGGGAATAAGCCACAATTAAAGGTTAAAGTACGTTTATTGACGTTATTAAAATGCCACAAGAAAATAGCTTCAGAACAATAAAAAGTAAATATAATTTCTTATGAAACCAAATTGCTCCGATTTAATTAATTTTCCCAAATATATTCAATACATTAATTTATTTTAATATTTATCTTAATGCTAGAGTTCAATAGAGATGCAAAAATATTTAATCGGATCGAAAACAGTAAGTATTCTTAATGTATTTGAATTTTTTACTCTGAGGCTCATGCGCACAGCACTCTCGCGCTCATACTTCTGGTTAACTAATTTTTGTGTTTGAGGGATGTTTGGTCATTTTAATTTGTCTGACTGATTAAATATAACTTTATTATAGTTCCATTAATAACATATTTAAAATTCAGACATGTAAAAGTAAGTAAAGTTCATTTAATTTTAGTGGAGCTTTAAAGCGTCTGACAAAAGTTCTGGTCCATGACAAGTGTCTGACACTTATTACAGTATTTTCAAAATAATATTCTACAGAATATGTATAAAAATCAGTTATGTAAATTTAAGTTAAATAGCTCTTATTTTTAGTTACCTTTCTCACCTGGTAACTGCCCAGGTGTCACTCAGCAAGTTTCATAAATACGCAGGTATTCAAAGCACGCGAGACGCTACTGAGACTCTAAGGTTTCATCTGTGTGAAAATAAGTTATGTCTGATCGCTCTGGGATCTTGGACTATATGAAAAGTTGTTTTTGCTGCAGTTAATGAAAGTATTCTGAAAAAATTAATTTTATTTTCGTGTTTTTTTTTTTAATAATTTTTAAGCTATTTAATTAAAAGAATGATGGGTTAAGATTTTCGGGAAAAACGCCCTAGAACCAAAAAACCCAAAGATACCCAAAGTTTGGAAAAAGTATCTATTATAAACTTTTTTTGCCGACGGGCACTGTACCTATATTGACAACAGTTTCTTTTTTAATGATTAATTAAGCGCGCGCATGCGTGGGTGGGGTTGCGATACGACTATCAGATTTGTTACTAAACCGTTTTTTAAACGCTGCATTGTTGGCTATTGTGGTACAAAAAAATTTACCATTTCTAGGAAAATTGTATCGAAGTGTTAAAGAATTAAAATAATTAGAAACAGTTTATACTTATCTTAAAAAAACAATTAAAGGCTGATGAACACCGATATAAACTGATTTCTTAAAATATCAGCTTCAGCTTTAGTTTTTCAAAAAATAAACTGCTTATAAGATGCCTCGCATTTGCATTCAAGAGGGAAGGCGGAAACGTAGCTATGGATAAATACTGACCCCAACACTAATTCAGTCATTCAGTCACAACATCAGTCCATTGATTATACCTTATTTGAGTATGAAAAAAAAAATGTAAACTTGTTCTCACAACACATGACGAAGACCTTTGCCAAAGTTTCAGCCTTGTAAACGTACATCAGATTTTGCAATAATGACTTAATTGTAAACAATATGAATTAAATGGTATTTTGGTATGCCAGTGTTCAGAATGATTATATAAAAAAAAATAAAAAAAGACAATTCTTTTTGTTTTTTCGGATATATATATGTGGACTTTGCTTTTTCGAAAAATATTTTTTATAAACAATTCGTGTCTTATCTCGTGTCTCTTAAAAATTGTCTTATGCCCTAAATAGTTTCTAATTATCACTATCGTATTTTAGACGCAGGATTTATAATTAAGTTTAATGCGACGTGTTTTCTGGCTTGCAAAATGGTTAGTGACGAGTCATTAAATTTGTGGCAGTTGGATATTAATTGTTTTCCAATGGATAGCATCGCTAGGGCATTGAGTCGTTCTTCTAGCATCGTATTCCGCAGATATGTTTTTATCCTCTTTAGAGTTGAAAAGGATCTCTTGGCTTCTACTGTTGCCATAGGCATGCAATTTTAATTAATTTTATAAACTCTGAAAATAAATTCGTAAGATTCTTTCCAACAGAAACCTGAAGCAATGGCACAAGAACACTCGCCGTTCCAAAGTCAGTCCTAGCGTCCTAAAAGTACACATCCTAGTGCACATCACTCGGATTTTAATTTAGTGGCAACAAATGGATATTGTTGCAAAGAAATCTTCAGATTTTCTTCGGGAAAAGTAAGGTTCTATTCGGGAAATAATTTGGGATTGAATAGTGCAGCAAGCGTTAAATGGTCCTTAAATAAAAGTCGATCCTCAATAGTGAGCCTTATTCGATCACAAATTTTCTTCGCCGTTACGTTGATATATCCCTGGGTTCGTTTCCTTTTTCCAGCCGAAAAGCTTGGAATATTGTTGGCAATTATTATCTTATAATATCATAATATTCATAAGCCGAATCTGGTTTTAATAGAAAGAATATGATGCCACAGCGTAACAATAAAAAGTTTAGCCAAAGTTTATTACGGGAACCTGCTTATTTATAACAATTTTTCAACAAATAAAAAATTTCTTCTGTATTTGAAACCGATTTATTCTTTCTTTTTACTGTAATATTGTAGCATCATATAATTTCGACTAAAACAAGATTCGGCTTGTGTTTTGAAACAATGTGTTTCAAACGTTAAAGTTCAGACGTTCGTCAAGTCTATAATATCCCTAAACACAACGGTCTATCAATTTGTTTATGGATACTTTAAACTGACTTTTGCAATATAATTCGATTAAATAATATCGAAAAGGAATTTCGCATTTTGAAACTAGATACTTACTTAAGCTATGTCGAACCTATTGAAAAATGAATATTGAAAAAAAAAATTCTATTTGTAACTTTTAATTATTTATTTGCTTTCGACGCTTAATGTAGTTTTATAAAAATACAAAGGAATAACTTTTATCTTAAAATAATCCAAATTATTAAAAAAGGTTTTCGTGTACACGTTAATCTCTATGAATTTCTTTGTATGCGTTTATTTTATGGTTTCCATTTTTGTTTCTACTTTCACGTTTTCAGAATGCGTTTTTAGTTTTCAATGCTTCTTTACCAGTACTAGGCGCATTTTCTAAATCAAGTTTGTTATCGTTTTTCGTTAAAGTGTATTGGTTTATCGCATCTATCATCGATTCAATTGCGTTGACTCACCTAATCTTAATATGATGATAATTTCAAATCTCTTAAAGATTGTCCATTCAAAGTGTATTATGTTGGAAAATTATCTATCTGTGTTTATTTGTAGATAATATCTAGATATTGTACATAAGGTATTGTTCTTTTTAGGTGGGTAACGGTGATTTATTTCTGCTGGTAAGTGTTCTAGAACTTTTTAACATTAATTCCAAAATTATTTAAATTTCTTTTTAACAGGTTAACATAAACTCAAAAGTCCATTTTAACATTTTTTTAACATTTTTCATTGTATATCTCTATTATAAAAACTTTTTTATATTATTTATTATCTTCCGCTTTATTCTTTTATGATATTATGTTTTGCATTGTTATTTCTAAACATTCCAAACACTTTCTACTATTTAAGAACTACAAATTACTAGCTCTGATAATAATAACATGAAGTTCTCCTAATCATCAACTCTAATTTATTTAGTTCTAAGCTTTTCTACCTTTAGGATGGCCGCACACAGAAAGAGCAAAACTGTTTTAGTCAAAAACGTTTTTGACTAAATGAGTCTGATGGTGATGTTTCCATATAAATAAAATGAGCTTACGCACACTGATTAGTCGTGTGTCTAAAGCATGTTTAGGCTCATTTAGTTTCAGTCAGTCTGTTTGATGTTGATTACTTGATCGTCGTTTTGTGTCGAAACATTTAATGTACGCAGGCGCAACGTGTTTTTGGAATTCCCTTCTTGAAACCGCTCGACTAGTCAACAAGAAGCATATGTGGAAACAGCGATATTTTGCTTGTTTATATTGTGTGTATCATGGAAGTGGACGCAGAAAAATTGATTGTACTGATTGAGGCCAGATTCTTTTCTCATTTATAGGATGCACCCAAAATTGTCTTTTATTTTGCGTTTTTTCGTCCTGTAGGAGGAACCACTGCCAGAAAACTGCAATTTTGTCGTTATCTGTCGACATCTTTAATAAAACTGATTGCAGTATGGTTTGTGCAAACATTTTGTTTCTCTTGAAAAGAAAATGTTTCTTGTGGAAACAAAAACGATCTCGTTTCAAACAAAAACGTTTTTGACTAAAACAGTTTTGCTCTTTCTGTGTGCGGCCACCCTTAGGTGTAAGGCGGATCATCTCTAGTTTATGTAAACATTTTTCATAATTACTTCATTAGTAATAAAAATGCCTCCTTAGTCTTCTCTTGTTGGCCGTCTTTCGAGTCTTATTTGTGACTACCTGTCTACTTGTTGTGGTTCTAGAAATGGTTGCAGTAGAGTAATTGTTTGACATCTCTTTTCCTTCTTCGTCTAATGTTTTATTAGTTACGTAACATATGCATTAGTTAAATTCCAAATTGACCTGATTATTGTTTTGTAAATTAAAACTATTTTTAGAGATAATGAAGATTTTCTTTCGATTAGTCAGTACAAGCTTTTTATTGTCATACGATTTGTTTACGTTTTTTGATAACATGGAAAAATTCAAATATTTGGGAGTAACAGTCAACAGAAAAAAATGAAAGTGTAGATATCAAAAGAAGAATTTAAGCGGGGAATAAAACGTTTTATAGAAATGGAAAAATGTTTAGAGATAAGAAGATAAGCCGAAACACAAAAATGAAAATCTACAAAACGACCATACCAATAGTAGTATATGCTGCAGAAACATTTACATTAACAGCAAGATAAGAAGAGCAATTGAAAGTTTTTGAGAGAAAGATTATCAGAAAAATACTGGGTCCAAAGAGGGAAAACGAAGAGTATGCAAGACAATGGATGAATCACGAAATTTAACAACAAATAGGTCAAGAGGACATAGTTAGAGCAATAAAAGCAGAAAGAATTAAATGGTATGGACACATAATGAGAAGAGAGAAGAGCAATCTGTTGAGTTATAACGGAATGGATACCACCAGGTAAAAGAACCAAAGGCAGACCTAAACTGAGATGGAGACAACAAGAGTGGAAGAAGACTTAAGGAGTATGGAAATTAGAAATATAGAAAGGACAATCAAAGAGAGAAAAGAATGGAGAAAAGTAGTGAAAACAGCGAAGTCACACCAGAAACTGTAAAACCAAACCCAGAATGGGATGATTCCCCACACAAAAAGGATCTTTAAGTGAAAACAGCTTCAGCTTCTTCGGGAGCGTCTAGCTTGTATTCGCACAGAGGCAAATTGTGTAAACGAGACATTAATTGAACTATATTAAATTTGAATTGTTTTGTCGTTAATTGTATATGCAACAGAGTAATTTAGGGAAACATTTATTTATAAGATATTTATTTAGTGTATGAAAATCTACAAAGGTATTAGGTCATTATATTTTGAATTTACTGCACCAATTGATTTCTTTTATTTATTTCCTTCTACTCCTCTTTTTCTCAAACACTATTAAAAGGTTAATTAAAAGTAAATATAAAAAGAAATAATTAATAAAATAATAAATAATAATTAATAAAAGATCATAAGATGAACTTATGATCTTTTTAGTTCTCTGCAAATTAATGTTTTTTACTTAAGTTTTTTACATATTTTTTATATATATCTACAATTACTACATGGTATTTTGCTGTGCTAGGTTTGAGTTAATTTGTAAACTGTATTTAGTTTAAATTAATTGTTTATACAACATAATCTTATAATGTCCATTGTCGTAAGCTTCTTTACATATTTAATATCATTAACTGCTACATATCTTTTTGAGATGAACTGATTATGCTTTCTGATTAGAAAGCAAAACGTCTTCAATAAATAGATGAAGTAGCCACCTTCTTTGTCTTTTTTCTCCACCTTTTGACCGAAAAACCCACCACTCTTCGAGTGTCCTTAATTTATATTGGATTGACGGTCGTACTCCGTATATATATATATATATATATATATATATATATATATATATATATATATATATATATATATATATAATATATTATAAAAAATATGTGTGTAGGGACAGAACTAAAGTATGGCGTTAAACTAATCTTAAGTGGTTAACACTAGAATTTTTTCGCCAGTTACTTTTTCATTTAGAGTGTTTCTTTTGGAGTAAATAAATCAATTGGTGGTATATATATTGTGATATCGTATTGGTGAGCTTTCATTTCATCATCATCCGGATCATTAATGGTTGATGTACAAACCTTAGTAAGTTATTCAGCAAATACCATTGTTTTTTCTTCATCTGGCCCACTGAGTGTTAGGTGCTATTTCATCTTGAACTGAAACTACATGTGGTTTAGTCTTTCTCGAGTGTTTAGTAGGTTTGTTTGTTTTGTTTGTTTTCAAATTTGTTTCAAATTTATTTAAAGAGGTAATATAGTCATAGGGATCTGTCGGTTACTTCTTGATTTTCGCCTTTAGAATTTTGCTTGTTTTACTAAGTATTGTATGGAATTAGTTTGGTGCCCTATTGTCCCTGTCTTTCTTTTAATGGCTTTAAGCCTCTTTATTTTAGTTTAGCATCGAAAAAAATTTTCTGAAATATTTTAGCGTTTTTCGTTTCTGTTAGTTTTTGAGATTTAAATTCAGGTTTATTATTTCTTAGATCTTGTTTTAGAAGTTTCTTTTTCATTTTCTCAGAGGCGGCACATCTGTCTACTGTTTAAGTTCCACATCTTATTAAGGTATTACGTTAAAATAGTGAGAGCAGTGTCTGGTGAGAAGACGTAAAGCCGCTTTAACGTTTCAGGCAATAATTTTAGAAAAGTTTTTACCTAAATATTTAAAATTGAGTGTGACACACTACTTGTGTCACTTGTCATCTTTTCTTTAATTTTTTTTTCGCTTGAAATACAAGCATGCTGATACACTCTATTCAATGAACCCAGTTCCAAAGGTAAAGTAAATTTTTTGTAATTATTTTTTGCTAGGCTGGTCAAATTTTGACAACTACTGTAAGTGACTGAAAGTTATACAACCAAGAACGCGTACTAATCGCCAATATTACCTACTGATCACTTAAAGTAAAAATTTCTTGACATGAATTTTATGACAATGACATGACAATTGACATGGACAAAATAAAAATGCATCAATTAAAACAAAAGATTTTTTAACAATAACTATTTATTTCTGTAATATGTTTATAGATTAGTATTTACAAGTATCAAGTTTTTAATAAACATTAACGACTTTTTTTCAATTAAAGAAGTCTTAACCAGTAGGTTTATTTCAACTATAATAAGGTGTGGTAGACATTTTTGTATTGTATGTTTCCGACAATAATTCTGTCAAAATATTTCCAAGCTGAGTGGACGGACTGTATCCAAGCGCGAGTTAAGTTCCACAGCAGTTAGACCACAATTGACCCATTGTGCATCCTTCCAGGGAGCTGTCGCCTTTAGTTCATTGTCCATCCTGCCATATCTAGGAAGATGAACAAGTCACCAGGAGACATCTCCCTTATATGGGCAGGTGTGGGCCAGGACTCGCTGAACGCGTACTCTCGTATTAACGATAACTCCGGGCATTTACATAGGACATGCTCTACAGTTTCGTCTCCTCGTTTACACTTCCTACATAGAGGTGTGTCTGCTAGTCCCAGTGTGGGGAGGTGTTTGCTTAGTTGACAATGACCTGTTAAAAAACGAACTGTCAAGCGTAGGTTTTTCCTGGTCATTCCCAAGTACTTCTTTGATGCTGACTTTTCAAGGTTACTTAGTGTTGCCCTGGCAAGTCTACATCCTTGCCCCTCTTCCCATCTTTTTAAGGTTTGCGTATGTGAGTGACATTTGACAATTTCCGCGATTATTGTAGTTGACCAAACAAAAAGATCCCCAGGTTCTAAGAGTCTTAGGCCTGCTGCTTTCCTAGCCAATTGGTCAGCAATGTGGTTGCCTTTATTCCTATAGTGTCTTTTAACCCAACTCAGGATAATGGTATTACCATCCGAATCTTGAGTTGGTGACTCGTGACACTCCATTACTAAACCTGATGTGACACGTGGTCTATCAAGGTTAGTAGCGCATGTTTGCTGTCTGTGCAGATTATTATACTTTTTCCTGCTATATCTTTTTGGGTTATCTCTTTTGCAGCTATGGATATACCAGCCAGTTCTGTCTGAACTACGCTGGCATTTTTGCCCATACCCCACTTTATTCTTAGGTTCAGTGATCTGGAGTATATCCTGCATCCTGAGCCTTTTTCCATTTTGCAGCCATTAGTGTATATCCAATAAGCATTTACCACGTTTGTCTCCGTTTACTGTCTTATTTCAATTTTGTAGGGTTTGTTAAAGACAAACTTTGAACAATTGAGTCACAGCCTGCCTGTAGCAGTGGTAGCGCATCCATCTCTCTCAGCCAGAAACGAGTTCTCAATTGTCCCATTCCTACATCAAAGTTTGCACCAGCTGAGTGCAGTCGCATCATTGTCACCAGCGCCACCTCTTTGACATATATATCTAGAGGCGTGATGCCAATGATCAATTCCATTGCAGCAGTTGGTGTTGTTTTCATGGCACATGTTATATTTATGCAAGCCATCCGCTGAATATGGTTTAGTCTGTTAATCGCTGTTGCCTGTAGCACTTTTGATACCCAAGCAATATCCGGAAGTTAGCATTGGCCTAATGATAGCAGTGTAGACCCCGGCGAACACCCAAAGGCCCCAGGTGCGTCCGACTGTTCGTCGACACTGTTCATAGGCAATATAGCTCTTTTAGCTGTACCATCTAAGTGTAAGTTAAATATTAGTTTCCTGTCAAGGATAATACCAAGGTACTTCACCTCGTCAGAAAAATTTAGTGATTTTTCTTTTCCTGCTAAAGAGGACAATCTCTGTTTTCTTAGGATTTATAGATAGCGACTGTTCCTTGCACCATGTTTCTATTAGTCAGAGAGCAACTTGTAATGTCTCACATAGTGTGTTCTCAAACTTACCGATTTGCAGGACAGCAATATCGTCTGCATAGGCTATTGTGTAGAACCCGTTGCTGCTGAATTGGTCAAACAGGGTATTTAAAACTATGTTCCAGAGGAGTGGTGATAACACTCGTCCCTGTGAAAACCCTCTCGTAACCATGCCTCTAACAGAAACGTCTTCTACATTTACGCTTATTGCTCTATTAGAGAGCATACTGAATATCCATTCGCTTACGGCCAGGGAAACATTCCTGACGTTTCGCTGTTGGGTGATGGTTGGGAATGTGGTTTTATCAAACGATCCCTCCATGTCTATGAATATACCTAGGGTGGACTCTTTATTGTTCAGCGATCTTTCAATTTTTTCCACTACATGATGCAGTGCCGAATCGGTAGATCTTCCCAAAGTTTATGCATGCTGATTTGGGTGAAGTGGGTGAAGTCGGTAGATCTTCCCAAAGTATATGCATGCTGAATTGGGAGTGGACGGACTATAACAATATAAATGTGCTCGAATAACGTTATACCCCATAATAGCTTCAAGGTGCACTATTTGATAAAATAACTCGGTTTTATAATGTCTGTTTTCTCTGCTACTTCTCATAAATGAATCTAGAAATGGTTCTTGTCTGTACTTGTATGATAATTGAAAGCTAAATTAGTTTTTTCGACAACTTTATGTTACTCATTTATAGAAACTAATCCGAAAAAGTCTCATAAATACAATGTAACTTTACACCAAAACTGCATCAAAATGTGAATTATAATCAAAACACAAACAGAACAGCAGACCGTCCAGACAATTTTATTGTTGTTGTTAGCGAAGTGTGCAGGATGTTAGTAATATTAGTATATCGTTGATAATTTGTTGATAATATTCATAGGCGTACACTATTTTATTTTAAATTAACTCTATATCATAATGAGCGACCCTTTTATAATAGACCAGGGAAATTAGCAAATAATAAGCCTTTTTCGTGACACTCTTTGATACAGGTATCTAACAACTGCTTTTAATAAATTTGGTGAGAACAATATGTAATAAACAAAATAGACGAAGAGATTAAACGCCATTTTTTACCTATAAACAATATATAAACAATGTAATATCGCTATTTAATTTTAAATACTAAAGGTGAAGACCGGTAAATTATATGAAAGTCACAATTTTACTGAAAAAGCATAGAGAATCCTTCAAAATTCGATTCTTTAAAAATTGTTAATAACTTTTCTAGAAATGCACAAAAGACTTTAATAATTTCGCATAATAATAGGGACAATGTCATATATATTCAGCTATAAAAAGTTCAAGAAGTTTCACTTACAATAGTTATTTTAAAAGTCAAATTGTTTGTCCAAAAAACTTTCATCTACAACGTTACGATGCGTAAGCTATTAGGTCTACAAGAATTCTGAAAGCACCAAATTGAAGAGAAAGGCATATTTTATCAAATTAAATCATTTAACGATTACAAAATTTATATTAAATATTATAAAATAGGTTTACAAATATACTGTAATTTTAGGCTTATAACACATATAGATTTAATATAATTATATATTTATTAAAAAATAAAAAAAAAATACAATGTTCTACGATCCTTAGAACCCGAGTTAGCTCTTTATTTATTTCTCGATTTTACTATTTTAAAAACTGAATTCATAAATTCAACTTTATAAAAGTCGCAATTTACGGTTCTGATTAACGAAAATTTATGTTTTTTTGGGGTACTTTGTTGCATAGATTAGAAAAATTCAATTTTCAATTAAATTTGTGAATTATTTATTATTTTCTGGTTTAAACAATTTAAAATAAATATTTATTTTGCAAAATTTTACTATTTCCCTATTATTATTATTATTATTATTAGAAGAAGGTTATAAAATGATAGGTAACTTAAATATTTATGTATTATAGCTATAAATAATATATTTAAAAAATAAATTTTACAAAAAAATTAATTTTTTATTTGAAAATCTAATATATTCTAATCGAAGTGTTAATTTTTCTTGAATTATGCTTATTATTTTTACAATTATTTTTCTTGGCTGAAAAACATTATAAATATAAATTAATTATACACTTTATATAATTATAAATAAAACTAGTAAAATTAAGTATGTAAACTGTAATATTTACAAAATGTATACAAAGTTTATAACAGTTAATTTGAAAAATATATTTGTAATGTTTTTGAGAAAAAATAGTTATAAAAATAATAAGTATAATTTAAGAAAAATTAACAAGTATAGATTTAATTTTCAAATAAAAAACTAATTTTTGTAAAATTTATTGTTAAAGATATTGTTTATAACGATAATACATATGTAAATATTTAAGTTGTTTATTATATTTTTACTTGGTTGCTTTTAATAACATAGTTACATAGCAAGAGTATGACAATTAAACACCAAACGTACATATATCTTAAATAAAAAAAATAAAGAACAAAACTATAAAATATCAAGATTTAAAATACAGAATAAAGTTCCTATATAATTCATTGATTATGAATGCCCTGAGTTTAAGCACACTCGAGATAAAATTAAAAATTGCTTTAACGGAATCAGGTGTTGGATTTTCAAGAGAAAGAACAAAATTATTTAAACTGGATAAACAGTTCACTTCACTTTCAGGTTTCACTAATGCATAAATTGCATAATTAAATAAAATCGGTTCGATTGTCTCAAATTCTTTACTATTAAGAATAGTGCACATTTTATTTAGACTAATGCCGTGAGTGGCTCCACTAAGATTAAGAAGTTTAAATTTGTGGTCATTGCAAATTCTTAACTGAGCTATTATTCGGGTTATATAAATTGGAAAATCTAACAGAAGATAGCTTTTGGCGTAAGGGAGAATGGTAAAATTATTATAAAAAGTTAAAAATGTTTCATTTTTACTAGGAGTGACGCTTTTGTTTTATTTAGAGAAGAATAGCTTAATGTTGCATTTCATTCGTAAGTTGGTGTGAAGACAAGTTATTTTACTCTCTGGTTTAAAACAGTTTTTGTAAGGAAATAGACAACGGTTTTTGGTGAAATGTGCAATAAGTTACAAACTACAATTGTTAGTTCCATGGACCACGCTATCAGATGTTAAGAACTAAATTAATTAGGCAAAAAGCATAGTTTTCTTTGACATAGATTTCGTTACGTATTTTTGGGTATATCTTGCGTTTGAAGTGAAATAAAAATATATTTTTTGACTTTATTTTAATAAAATCAAATTGATTACAGAGGGAATTATTAGAATAGGATTTTTAGTCTAGAAAGCAAACAACAATACAAATGGTTGAACAACGAAGAAAATAAAAACGGAGGCAAAAGACACAAACCGGAACACGACAGCTCGATTAAAGAGGGCAAAGAAGAGCAACATAAAAGTAAGAAAGCTATAGACACGAACATAAAAAAGTAAGTACAATATTAACGACTATGGAAGAGATTAAGAAATTTCTGAGCCAACTTCCAAAGATCCTGAAAAACAAAACAAATTAACGATGACATCAAGGATATGAAAAACGAACTGGAAGATATAAAGCAGAAACTTAAGCAAAACAAAGTAAAAACAAAAAATTTTAAAAAGAGAAGTAGGAGAGAAAGAAAAAAATGGGAGAAAGAAAACGAATAACTCAAAATAACATTAACACTAATGGAGAATAGATTAGAGGAGATCAATAAAGAAAAAATACGCAATAAATTAATCATATCAGGAATTGAGGTAGACCTAGAAGATGAAGAGAGACTAAGAGAAGACACACAAAAAATGATGGAAAAAGAGCTTAAAATAAAAATAGAAATTAAAAGAGCGTTTAAGATAGGATACAAGAAATAAGTCGAGAAAAAGTAATAAGTCGGAGTTTGTGCATCGGTATATTACAATGGATGAAACTTGGATCCATCACCTCATTCTGGAATTAAATCGGCAGTCATCTTAGTGGACAGCACCCAGAGAAACCCGTTTAAAGTAACCAAAGACGCAACAAACTGCCTGAAAGGTTATGGCCTCTGTATTTTGGGACCCGTAAGGAACTATTTTCATTGACTATTTGAAACATGGAGAAATAATCAACAGTGACTACTGTATTGGTTTATTGGAGTGTTTGAAAAATTAGAAAAGTGTTGAAATTATTGTAACGCTCCTAAAGGAGATCATTTTGATGAATAAAGAATAATTTTTGCAAAAAAATGTTGTTTTACGTTAAGCCTGGTACTTATTGACCGAAGGGTTAATCATATTTTGAATGATATTATGAGAGATGTTGCACCTTCTAATTGATATCAAATTCTGATCTTTCTCAGGTTATTAAGTTAATTACACATTATGTGTCTCTGAACTATTCATTCATTAATGTTAATATATTCTAATAGTTAGAAAGCCCGTCATAAAAAAAGTTTTTGATAGATAATCTCTCCAAACTTTGTTTATCGCCTTATTAGACTAAGTCTGACACGATTTCCCTCTGCGACTTTTATTTCGTTTTGGTGTGTTTTTCCTCTAATTTTCCCAAAAATTTTCACACGTAAGACAGGAAAATTGGAAAACAAGTTCTGTCAAACAATATGAATAGTTGTTTTGAGTAGAGTTTACTACACATTTTTCTTCAATTAGTAAGATGAGGTTTTCTTCTTCGATTTTCCTATTTTTGCTGTCTGTTTCTTTCATGACTATTGATGCTTTTCATTGCACTCTGTGCTCATTATCAAAAGCATGTTTGTATATTTAGAATCTTTCAAAGTCTCTGTTTTTAGTGTATGATTTATGCTCATTTATCCTAACACTAAGTGGTTTTGAGGTTACTCCCAGATAAAAATTGGTTGAGTTTACCGAAAGTATAAGCTGATTATCGCCGCAAATGTCAAACATGGAATAAAAAATTTCGGTTTAGCAGTGTTGGCATGTTTTTATAAGGTAGGTATCAGACTGATCGACCGACCACGACCAACCGTCCGACGGCGATCAACCAACTTTTGTATTTTTATTTTTAAACTCACATTACTCGTTCAAGTTCCATCGACCGACCGTCAAAACCACTTCAAAACGTCATGAGGCTGTAGCAACATAATCACATTTTTGTAATAATATTTTACCGGACTTTTTGTAGAAAAGTGAATTATGAATAGAATTAGCAGCGATAATTCTACTGATGAATTGTTTATCACTTATTTATGTGAAGACGTTTTCGTAGGAGTAGGGGACAGTTTGGGTGCGTGACATTTTTTTAAAAAGACACCAAGAAGGAGAATTATTTGTGTTATATCCCATTCTATTAAATGATCCTATTAAATTTCAAAATTATTATTGCATGAGCAAGCCCAAATTTTATAGGTTAATTACAAATTTTAAAATGTCAATTGTCAATGTCATTGCTTAGAACAGTATAAATGAATGCGAAATGTTCCATATTCATCGACCAAAGATCAAAAATTCCAACAAGTCCGAATTTCAAAACTGGAAGACCGCGGTCGGTCGCTGTAAGTGATGGACCTAATGTATATGCTATGTGCTTCAAATATAAAGAGATAAAGATTTAGAAAAGTACATTTTAATTATATTATGTTATGAATTCTGCAATTTTTGATTTATATAAAACAAAAATGATTAAATATCTTTAATTTGCAGTTAATTATTAGAAAATTTTTTTGCAATTGCCCTTTGATAGATTAGGAGATAGATTAGGGGATAGATTTGACAAATGTCATATTAGCAGTTGCCAGATTGCAACAGATGTTTGCAATTAATCTCGAAGGAGACAAATATTTACTCGTAATTGATTCATATAAATTAAAAATTGCAGAATTTATAAAATAGTATAAACAAAATGTACTTTTTAAAAAGTTTCTCTCTTTATATTTGAAGCATAAAACATATGCGTTATAAAAACATTCCAACACTGCCAAACCGAAATATTTTATGTCATGGTGGACATTTGCAGCTATATTCAGCTAGTACTCTTGGTAAACTCAACCTAAAAATTGTTGCATTCACATGGTATTTAATTATCTCTCCTGTAGTTGTTGGATTTGGTTTTGGAAATAATAGATATCAGTGTGTTGATTGTTTTAAATGTTGTTGTGATGTTATATTCTTCCTATCCTTTTAAATTTTTGATAAGCCTTTTCCATATGGTATTACTACGGATGACCATAACCACGGTTATAGTCATCCGTGGTATTGTTGTTATCTTCAAAAACCCTTCTTGTCATCATTTCTGGATCATTAACCGTGTTTTGCCGCTTTTTTTCTCCAATCTTGTGAAATTTTGTATTTATAAATAACAAGTGATTTTCATTTTTTGAAATCTTTGTTAGAAGGTCTTTTTCTTCCTGAAATGCATTTCCGTTGGAGGTGTGTTAGGCTCTATCATATAGTGATTTGACGATTTCCTTTTTATATTTATTTTGTGGTTTGAATGAAAATTTAAATATCTGTTATTATATGTAGGTTTTCTTTAGACTTGGGTTACATATCCTGAAATCGTCATTTGTCGTTAACACATCCAGAAAAGGTAGTTATTGTTTTGTTTATCCATGGTGAATTTCAATAATTCTTTTTTAAAGTTTAGAATTAAAAGAGACAAACACGAGGCTGTGTAAGAAATCTAAACTATTGATATGAAACAAAATTATTACTAGAAAATTAAAAATGGGAGAATGAAGTATACCTACTGATCGACAGATTGGAAACACGAATAGTAAATAAGAAAATAAGGGAAACAGAATTTCTAAGGAGAACCTATAGAGTTGCTAGACGAAACATAATAAATAACATAGAGATGAACAAAGTATACTTATGAGCTCTGATGAAAACATCTATATGGAAGAAAAAATAGTAGTCTGGTATGAATATGTCAGAAGAGTGGACTCTCGATAAATAGAATTACAGAATAGAGGTTAATATAAAAAAGACCAAAATCTCAAAGATCGTTTAGATATAGAGTAATAGATTGATTAATTAAGTAGATCAGGTAATGAAAAGAAAACAACTTCAAGATGCATATTGGCAGGATAAATAGTGCTGGAGGGAACTATTTAGAGAAGGAATACAATGACAACTGAGGAAATCCTTACTAGTAAGAGGGAAAGTAAAAAAGTAATTTTTTAGAATGTAATTAATCTTATTTTTCTTATGTTTAAAAAAAATATTTATTCAATAATATTACAAAATGCGACACAAATATTTTTAATTCAATGCGTTCTGCGGCATGCAGTATAACTGACCCAAAATTTGAATCTAGAAAAAAAAATCTTTTTATCGACATGAGTATAGTATAGAAAAGTAAGTATGGAATTCTGAAAATATTTTGAAATAAATTTTTGAATTTTTGACAAAAAAAGGGGAACTTAATAACTTGTTAATTAATAATGTTAAAATCAACTTTTTGAGAAAATCATGCGTATTTATCAGTTTTTTTAATAGGTATATAATTATAATTTGGAATAAATATAATGAAAACTGTTAAATTTTTGTTGAGTGCCATTTTAAACACCTTCAGCTCCGTCCTTTGTTTTAAGGGAAAACAGTGGGCCACTGAGATGTATTCGTGCAAACTAATTAATTTTTAAGATATACTCTAAAAAGTCATTTATAATAAATATGGGTACAAAAAAAATTAATTTGGTCACAAAAAAAAACTCAACGCGTGAGTGGCGTTGGTGGCCACAGGGCAGAAAATGTGTCGATTGAACTTAAAAAAAAAATAATAATCTGATTGAGAAAAAATATAATTATGAACCTAGATAACTAACAAAAGTAATTATTAAATGGCAAAAACATCGAGAAAATAAACTAATTACACAATTTTCAATTTCTTCATGAAAACAATATTCTAACACAATTTTCTAAGCACAATCCCGGATGTTCAGGGCACAACGCACAAATAACACAATGAGTCCTTTCTTTCTTTTTTAGTTTGCTAGCAATATTTACACCGTCGTCGTTTTGTAATACCATTAGCTGATTTAGGGCAATAAGATGGCAAATGAAACGTCAAATTTTTCTTGATTTGAGGGATTTTTGGGTTTGGTCCCAAAAGACTATCAATCACTGACAATCGAAAGTCGTATAATAACATTTTTGTATTAGAATTGTTATATAAATAGTATGCGTTGATTAGCATAATTTGAAAAATATGTATGCCTATTTTTTGTACCACCTCATAGTTTTGTAACCACCTCAACTATAATAACTTAACATCTGGTCGCCTAAGTCAATGCCACCTTTGTTTTTGTTATATTCAGCGACTAAACGGGGCTTTTATTTATCAATTCCTGTCCTAGATATTGTTGGAACCATTTCGTGACCAAATTCGGAAGAGATCATTAAACTATCTCGCTGATCTTTGCATTTACACACACATATCCCTTTATTATTGTAAGCACTCACCAGTTCATTTTGTTTTAATTTTCGAGAAACAATTTCGTATGGATTTTCCTCTCTTCCTATTCTCAATGTTCCCGTAAGATAAGTTTTAACCGAAAGTAGTTTTTTACACAATGGAACACTATTATAAAAATTATCCATATATAAGGAGTGACCAACAATTAGTTTCGAATCCATCAAATTTAGCACTACTTTTTCCGTATGATTACATCCTCCAACTACGGGGTCACTATAGTATATTTGAAGAATAAGCTGGAGTAAATTCTCAGAAAAAAAACTAAATTGTTAAGCATATTTTAGTACGTGTGCTTTTCGTACAACGTCAATATTTTAGCTTATTTTACGTTGAGTTTGACTATTTAGATAAAAATTGTTCCATTTCACATGGACTATAGTAAAATTTAAATACCTGCTATTGTTAGAACTGTGTAGGCTAGGGATTTTTCAGCTGGTCATAGACGTACTTTAAGGGTATTACATTATTTGTTTCGGTTTGTTAGATATTTAAACCATTTTCAAAGCATATTATATTTATATAAATCTGTTTATTTTAGTATTAGTTATTTATGATTATTTGATGATGATAATAAATGATTATGATGATTAATAAAATGGTTAATGGTTAATATTCATTAATATCTGTGAGTGAAGAGATCTGACACAGATGTTTTTTGCAAGAGTGAATAGTGAGTTTATAGAATATGGAATTAACGTGTGATTATACACAGTTAAAAAATTAAAGTTGAATCATTTATCACTTAACGAAAAGAGTGTTATCCTTAACGTCTACAATTATTTTAAGCAACACAATCCTTCCAATACTGTTGATAGTATAGTTGAAATTTCATCTAAAGTAATGGAATATTCAAAATCAACTGTATATAACATTTTAAAAGAGGAAAAATCAACTGGTATAACGCCACCCAAACCGAGACCAGGAAGACCAAAATTAAGTATGAAAAAGTGGGCAGACAGTCAATGCTTATCGATTCCGAAGAAATTGTGTGTTGGAGACGAGACTACCTCAGAAAAATAAAAAAAATGAGGACAGAAAATAAGAACATTTATTATTTAGATGAAACGTGGGTTAATGAAGGGCATACTGTAGGGAGAGTTTGGAAAGACAAAACTATAAAAACATGTCGACAAGCATTTCTGGAAGGATATTCACCTGGTTTCAAGAAACCAACAGGTAAAGGTTGACGATTAATTGTTACCCATATAGGTAGTATGAATGGATTTCTTAAGGAGGGTTTATTTTTGTTTGAATCAAAAAAGACCAGTGATTATCACGAAAAGATGAACGGAGACGTGTTTAAAGAATATTTCGAACAGATGATTGAATTCATACCTAAAAATTCAGTTATTGTGATGAACAATGCAAGTTACCAATCTAGATTAGTTGAACGTTTACCAACTACTCAATGGAGGAAATATGAAATTGCAATGTGGTTATCTTCGAAGAATTTAATCTTTGACGATACAATGAGAAAAGCAGAATTATTAGAGCTTGCTAAAATTAATAAACAAAATTATAAAAGATATGTCATTGAGGAAATAGCCAAAAACCGAGGAATTGAAATACTTCGCCTACCACCGTATCATTGCGAGCTAAATCCGATTAAATTAGTATGGGCCGAAGTTAAAAGTAACGTTGCTCGAAATAATACAACTTTTAAATTGTCAGATGTTACTATTCTTTTTCATAAATCAATATCCGAAGTAACGACTAAACATTGGCAAAAATGTATTAATCACGTTATGGATATTGAGAAAAATATGTGGGAGCTTGATCATATAATAGATAGCAGTATAGAACCTATAATAATTCATCCCGGATCGGACAACACTTTGTCTGAAACAGAATATAAGGAAGCTTAACTTTAAACTGTAGCTCAGAAGTTTATTTTACATTTGAACTAATTGCCAACAACTTCACTGTTTATTTTTTATTTATTTTTTATTGCTAATATAATTTTCATTCTTATTTCCAATATTATTAGTATTAAGAGTATTATTATTTATTAATAGGAATATATAAAAACTTACAACTTTTGTGTATGTATTTTACGTTTCAGTATAATTTATTGTATTTTATTATTTTATATTAACTGTATATGTCACAAATAATAGAATTTTTATTCTTTTTATGTGTATCTTTTTATTTTAAACCAGTGTTGGATTGGATTAATTACTTTGTTCTAAATATCCAAATAAATTTAATGCAAACTTTTCTTTTAAGATTACGTTTTAGTTAGAAGATGTGCACGCCTATGTATTTCGAGGTGCGAAGATTAGTATTCTGAGAATTTACTCCAGCTTATTCTTCAAATATGCTATAGCTCCACTATAAACTAATATGCGTTGAATCATCCCGGTACATTCTGTCAAGGTATACAGTTTGACACCATATTTGTGTCGTTTGCGCTTGAGAAATTGACGAAAACTAAGTCTTCCTCTCCATAAAAGCATAGATTAAAAAAATCTAACAATGGAGATATCTTGGCCAGTCTGGACTGGTTATTGTCACTATTATTGTTAAAATGTGCACTCAAAATTAACATAAAGCGCTTTTGGTTCATATATTGTCCAAATACTGGAATACTAAATAAATGATTTTCTTCCAATAATCATTCATACGATTAATTTTTATGGTTCCCATGTGATATAACAAACCAAGAAAAAATTTAAATTCTTCTACAGTTATATCCTTCCAAGCTGCAATTCTACTTTTCTCAGATTTACTTTGAGAAAGAATATCAACGGCATATAAATTGCTATTTTGAATAATCAGGTCCTAGAATAATTCAGATGCCAATAAATTAAAGTAATCAATAGGATTTCTGCCACCCACATTAATTTTCAATCCTGGTATTGCTGTAAATGGTGTTACTGTAGGATGTTGAACCTCTGAAGACCATTCAATAATATTTTGAGACACATCATCACCATCATCATCTTCAGATTCTTCTGGTAAATTAGGATCGTCTGCCCGATCATCTTCATTATAATATAAATCTTCATCACTTGCGTCACTGTCGTCATGTGAATCTTCTAATATGTGCAATAATTGATCATCTAAGATTGGCAGCGAAGTTTCCCACCTACATCGTTTAGAAGTCGAAGGTTGGCAATATTCATCACTCATTTTAAAAATAATTAAAACTGAGGTATTTAGCTAAAAACGTGTAATGGCTCACAGTAAAACCAAAAAAAAAATTATAGTGATAAAACCTTTTTCCCTTAGTCTAAAAGAATCAATGCACCTTTTAGCCAATAACAAATAATTCATTTTTTGAAAATTCTGTATTAGTCCAACTTCTATTTCTAAGTACACTACCTACACACCACTAGAAATAAAATAATAAAATTAATCATATATGTATTCTTAATTTAGTATACCAGAATAATAAATCTACAAACAAAAGAATTCATTATGGTCGGGATTTCCGACATACCATAATATCACCTGTTTTATTATCTGATTTTTATTTGTGGAATCCAGTGACGGCGAATATGACTAGAACTTTTTCAAGGGTTTTGTTGCAAGCTCCAGTCGTTTTTTGGTCCAAAAATTGTATAATCGATGATATAAGATCGTTATTACATAAATAATGTTAAACAAACCAAATAATATATATATATATATATATATATATATATATATATATATATATATATATATATATATATATATATATCATCATCATCATCATCATGTGCAGCTTTATCAACCGTTTCCAATTACGGTGCAGCCTCCCTTATTTCAATGTTATTTTATGTTCTTATTATTATTCGACGATGTCTTAGTTATACGTTGTTCTAATAATTTGCGCTCATTTGCGCCCATATTTTTCTATCTTGTGCTATTCGAGACCACGTTGTTCCTGTTAATTTTCTAATATCATAATCCCATCTGAGATTTGGGCGCCCCTTTGGTCTCTTAGCGTTCCTGGGGTACCACATAGTTGTTCTAGTGGTCCATCTGTTATCTGTTCTTCTTGCCATATGTCCTGCCCATTGCCATTTCAGGGATTTTATTCTTTGGATTACATCAGTCACCTGGGTTTGCCTCCGTATCCATTCAATTCTTTTACGATCCCTCTTTGTTATCCCTAGCATACATCTTTCCATTGCTCTTTGAGTTACTTGGAGTTTCGACGTTATTTCTCTCTTTAATATCCAAGTTTCACATCCATATGTCAAGACGGGTAATATGCATTGATCAAATACTGTCTTCTTGAGGTATAGTGGCATTTTGGACTTGAAGACTATGGAATTTCGTCCGAATGCTGACCACGCTTGTTTTATTCGTCTGTTGATTTCCGGAAGTAGTGATCCCGATTTATGTATGAGCTGTCCCAGGTATATGTATTCATCTACTACTTCTAGCGAGGTTTCATTAATTTTTATTTCCACGTTAGCGATCAGATCATTACACATTATTTTAGTCTTTGCTAGGTTCATTTTCAGGCCTACCTCATTGCTGGCTGTATTAAGGTCATTAATTTGCAGTTGTAATTCTTCAGGACTTCTAGCAATTAGAATGATGTCATCAGCGAATCTAAGATGGTTTAGGTATTCTCCATCTATACATAGACCTTGGTTGTTCCAGTCTAATTTCCGGAAGATATTTTCTAAGGTTGCAGTGAAGAGCTTAGGGGATATGGTGTCTCCTTGTCGGACTCCTTTCTGAGTGGGAAATTCTGGGGTATTTTCATATATGCTTACTCTAGCTGTGGCCTCTTTGTATATATTTGTTAGC
This sequence comes from Diabrotica undecimpunctata, assembly GCF_040954645.1. Taxonomy (NCBI): domain Eukaryota; kingdom Metazoa; phylum Arthropoda; class Insecta; order Coleoptera; family Chrysomelidae; genus Diabrotica; species Diabrotica undecimpunctata. Next base: position 109,096,445 of record NC_092803.1, read on the forward strand.
GTTTCGACATATGGTTTATCTACTCCTTGGTCGACAAGAGCTTCTATGACTGCTCTTGGGTATACGGAGTCAAATGCTTTCTCGAAGTCTATGAATGCTAGCGCCAGTGGTAGATCATATTCTTTTGTTCTGCTCATTACTTCCCTTAATGTTTGAATATGATCCATTGTGCTGAAGCCACTTCTAAAGCCTGCTTGCTCTCGGGGTTGTGCAGCGTCAAGTGTGTTCTGTATTCTGTTGTTAATGATTTTGGTGAATACCTTGTATATCACAGGTAGCAAGCTGATCGGTCTATAATTTCTAATGTCTTCCTTGCTACCTTTCTTGTGAATAAGGATTATGTTGGCTGAATTCCACTTTTTTGGAATATGTCTCGATTTTAGGCAGTCTGTGTATATTTTTGTTAGGATTTTCCAAGTTGTTTGACCAGCAATCTTTAGAAGTTCGGCTGTAACACCGTCATTACCGGCTGCCTTGCCGTTCTTCATGCTCTTAAGAACTGCCTCTACCTCATCCACGAGAACATCTGGTACATCTTCTTGAACCGCAATTTCTTCTTCGCCTATTTCTTGTGCTTCCGGAGCTTTATATAGACCCTCATAGAATTCGGTTACATGTTTTATTATTTCATCCCTATTTGTGATCCTTTCGTTGTTGTTTCCCAATGCTATTATTTGCTTTCTACCGATTGCCAACTTCCTCTTGGTTTTCCTATAGTTTTTATGGTTTTCGATTGTATTTTGTACAAGTCGTTCATTGTAGGTTTTTATATCTTCTGCGATTTTTTTCCGTATTACTTTGCACAGTTCGGTATATTCAATTCTATTAATATTGGAGTTAATTTTCATTTCTCTTCGTTGTTTCAGGAGAGCTGTTGTTTCATCTGAAAGTTTTCTATTGCTGTTGTGTGCTTGTGATCCTCCAACTTCTTTGGCGCAATTTAAGATTGTTTCCATTAAGTGTGTGCTATTCGTTGGGTCTTGTAATTTTTCTTGAATTAAATTTTGATAGCGTTCCGAGTTGTTGCTTAGGTTAGTGATATTTACCCCTGCAGTTGGTTTCTGGAGTAATTTCATTCTTTCTAGTTTAGTGTTTAGAACGACCCGAGATCTAATTAGTCTGTGATCGCTACCTGTTCGGAATTTATTGAGCACACTTACATCCTTTATGGTTTTCAGCTTATTAGTTAGGATGAAATCTATTTCGTTCTTGGTAGTTGCATTGGGAGCTAACCATGTCCATTTCCTATTGAGGTTCTTCTTAAAATAGGTATTGGCGATTGAGAGGTTCTGGTAATGTGCGTATTGAACCAGTCTCTCTCCCCTTTCATTTCTTTCTCCAATGCCAAAGTTGCCGACACATTGTTCTTGATTTGATTGTTTACCCACTTTGGCGTTAGAGTCCCCGACTAGATACTTAAATTGGCTTTTGTTCTTGTTAAGCACCTCAGTTATTTCATTGTAGAATTCCTCTATTTCCTCATTGGAGTGGGATATGGGGGTGTAGGGTTGTGTTATAGAGGTAGTACCTTTTATCGGAACGACCACATCGAGCGTCATAGACGGGAGATGGTTCTAGATAACTGGTCCTCATAAGACACCTAACTCTCACTTATGGCTCCATGTGCCACACCCCGGGCAACTGCATTGGTCTGCAGGCTAAACTAAGTGAGGGTAGCCAGATATGGCGAAAATTTCACCGAGTGATTACCGAGTGATACCCTGATGAAGGGCAGCAGCGATCATCAGTACCAGCTCAAGGCGCAAAGGAAATGATCCTGGATCGGCTTAAAACTGGACTACCACAAGCATGACTGGAGCAGTTTGAATGGTTGTGGTACTGCGATGGGGAAGGCAACGGAAAACCACCCCATAAGAATTTCCTAGAATAGTTATCATGGCAATACACTACGATAACAAAAACATTACTGATCATGGTGATCGGATCCCAAGACCCGGCAGGGGAGGATGCACACAAACAAATAGTAGGGCCTCCCTGGTCGTCAGCCAGCGAAATCCCTACGGCCTAAAAAAGGAAGCAAGTCCTCAACACCTAAGGATTGGAACTTGGAATGTACGAAGTATGTACGAGAGCGGCAAAACTCATAACATTGTAAAAGAGATGAAAAGATTAAAAATTGATATATTGGGAATTAGTGAAACACACTGGCAAAACTCTGGACAATGCGATATACTTGGATATAAAGTTTACTATGCTGGAAACGACACAACACATCACAGAAACGGCACCGCAATAATAGTTGCCCCACGTATTAATTCGGCAGTAAAATCTTTCACTCCCCATTCAGATAGAATAATGCTTTTACAAATTCAAGCAACACCGGTGAATATTAACATATTACAGGTATACGCGCCAACGGCAGATAAAGATGAGGTAACCAGCGAAGAATTCTATGAACAACTGGGAAGCCTGATGAAAATGACAAAAAAACATGAAGTAACAATAGTGATGGGAGATTTTAACGCAAAGGTTGGCAGAGGCAAGGTGAATGAGATCGTGGGTAACTTCGGCCTAGGAGAGAGAAACGATAGAGGTGATAGACTTATATGCTTCTGCCAGGAATATAACCTGCTATTAAGTAATACACTCTTCAAGCTCCCCAAACGTCGACTTTACACATGGAAATCCCCCGCTGACTCACCTGACAACATCATAAGGAATCAGATAGATTATATAGCAGTGCCAACAAGATATAAAAACATGATAAAATCATCAAAAACGTACCCAGGTGCCGATGTTCCTACGGACCACAATCTGTTGGTATGCAGAATGGTCATGAGAGTAAAACGGCTCGAGAAAAGATCTAATTTAAACACAATTGATATTAAGAAACTCACTAACCCAAAAACCGAAATAAAAGTACGAGAACAACTAGGAAAGAAAATAAACGACATTAACGAGAACACGTCGGACATAATAGAGAGATGGGATAAATCGAGGGAAGCAATCCAAACAACATGCGCGACTCTATTAAAGCGTGACAGACGAAAGAAGAACGAATGGATGTCTGATGAGATAATGGATATGATGGATGAAAGACGTAAATTCAAGAATAAAAATGAAGAAAAATACCAGCAGATCCACAAAATCATAAGAACGAAAATTCGAGAAGCCAAAGAAAAATGGTTTTCCAACGAATGCAGGGAAATAGAACAATACGAACGAAAATACGACAGTTACAATATGCACAAAAAAATAAAATCAATGACAAACAAGAGGAAATTCAATAAGTCACCCAACAGCATAAAAGATGGCGATGGAAATCTTATCTCGGAGCCATCAACGATCTTAGAAACATGGAAATCATACATAGAAAAATTATTTGCATCTGACAGGACTGATGATCACCTATATGGAGAAGGAGAAACAGGACCTTCAATCCTTAAATCGGAGATAGAAGATGCCATTGCAGCACTAAAAAACAATAAGTCAGCAGGTCCGGACAATGTACCCTGCGAAATATTAAAGATCCTATGTAAATCGGACAAACAGTTCCTTGATAATCTAGTTGAACTTTTTAACAACATATATAATACCGGTAAAATCCCGGAGAACTGGCTGCAGTCAACATTTATTACAATCCCGAAGAAACCAAAGGCCCAGATCTGTGATGACTACCGGCTTATAAGCTTGATTAATCATGTCACTAAAGCGTTCACTAAGATCATTCATAGAAGAATATATGATAAATGTGAGTCAAATATTGATAGATCGCAGTTTGGCTTTCGGAAAGCACTTGGAACTAGAGAAGCAATTTTCGCTCTCCAGGTGCTTATACAGCGGTGTAGAGACGTTGATAAGGACGTGTATTTGTGCTTTGTGGATTTTAGAAAAGCATTTGACAATGTCAATCATGAACAATTGATAGATATTCTGCGAAAGACAGGTATTGACGACAAGGACATTCGAATTGTGGCAAACCTATACTGGGGTCAAACAGCAAGAGCAAAAATTGGCAACGAACTCACTAAAAGTGTGCAGATCAAAAGAGGTGTCCGTCAGGGTTGTATATTATCCCCACTCCTATTCAATATTTATTCCGAAGAAATATTTAATAAATGTATGGAAAATGCAAATGAGGGTATAAAAATAAACGGCGAGTTAACAAACAATATAAGATATGCCGACGACACGGTGATCCTTGCCAGTACCATAGACGAATTACAGCAGGTAATGGAAAGAGTTTATTTAGTTAGTGAGGAATACGGCCTGAGCCTCAACTTCAAGAAGACAAAGTGGATGCTGATAAGCAGGAAGCAACAGCCTGCTCGACAGTTACGGATAAGTAACATACTAATTGACCATGTAGAATCTTATGTGTACCTTGGCACCAACGTAAATGCAAAATGGGAACAGGCCACAGAAATTAAGGCGAGAATAGAACGAGCTAGAGCAGCATTTAGCAATATGAAAAAGCTCCTCATAAGCAGGGATTTGTCTCTTCCCCTAAAACTACGACTAGTTAAATGCTACATTTTTCCGATCTTACTGTATGGTGTGGAGGCCTGGACGCTGACGGAGACGCTCACGAGAAAACTAGAAGCATTCGAAATGTGGGTGTACCGACGCATTCTTCGTATATCCTGGACCGAACATGTCACCAACACAGAGGTAATCCAAAGAATCGGAAAGGAGAAAGAAATCGTGAATACAATTAAACAAAGAAAGCTTGAATATCTAGGCCACATATTGAGACACGATAAGTACCGTCTACTGCAATTGATTGTCCAGGGAAAAATAGACAGTAAGCGAGGGCCAGGCAGGAGAAGACACTCGTGGCTCCAAAATCTGAGGAAGTGGTTCGGGCTCACATCGGTCGAACTATTCAGAAGCGCCGCAAATAAGATCAGAATTGCCATGTTAATAGCCAACGTTCGCAACGGACAGGGCACTTGAAGAAGAAGAAGAAGTGGGATATGGTTGGTGCATATACTTGCACAATTTGGATGGTGTATCTTCTGGATAGTCTTAGACTTAGACTAGCTACTCTGTCTGAGGTGCTTGCTATGTCAATTATCCTATCCTTCCATTTCTTATTAATTAGGAACCCCACTATATATATATATATATATATATATATATATATATATATATATATATATATATATATATATATATATATATATATATATATATATATATATATATATATATATAGTACAACCTCGGTATAACAAATCTGAAAGCTCCGAAAAAAAATTCGTTATATCGGGAATTTTTCAGTAACGGGGTTCGTTATCTCGAGGTTAAATGCGACCAATATTCGTTATAAAGGGATCCCTAAAGCTAAATTCAAACCTCTATATAACGAATTTCTTATCACTTATCCTCAGTTTAACAAATAATGATTTACAGAATAACTGTAGACCCGTGTCTTAACTTAGAAAGTACGCTACCAAAAACAGGGGAAAAAACCTAAATATTTTTGAGAATAACGTAATTAATTTGACAAAGTTAAATTCGGATTGGAAATGTAATATAAAACTAACAAATAAAAAACTACTTTTACTACGTCCATCTATGTCAATCGTTATTGAGTACCCTGATTACCGCTGAAAAAGTCAGTAATTTTTGATTGGTTACATTTCACAATCCAGCACAGTGATAGATTTAACAACACCATCATTTAAAGCATTTTTTTTAGAAAATAACACTTTAACACATTGAAGGCATATCTTGCGTCCTTTGATGTAAAATCTGGTTGACTAATGAGTTCTTTATCCACGTCGTCTTCTGCTTCTTCTACTGTTTCTTGCTCCCCTACCACGGAAGATACGATTTCAGCATCAGTGAGCAACGTCATCATCCAAGTTGAAAAACTCTTCAAAATCCAAGTCCACGTTTAAAGCCTCCCTCATTCTCGTCCAACATCCTTCAATTGGTTCTGGTTGTTGAACTTCTGGATTGTCCTCATCTTGGTTTTGGTCACGATCATTCACTTGAAAGCCGCTTTTCTTGAAACAGTTGACAATAGTTTTATCGTTAATATTGTTTCATGCCTTTGTAAACATCCACATAGCATCTAACACACTAATTTTGGTTGGAGATTGACATTCCAAGTCGTTCAAGAGTTGACGCATAACCTCCCTTCTCTACTTGGTTTTGAAATTTTGTATTATTCCTTGATAAAGCGGTTGGAGTTTAGACGTTATGTTTGAATGCAAGAACTGAACTTTAATGTTTGTTAGCACTGGAATATCTCCATGCGCAGTGCAATTTGTCGATAAATAAAAGAATGTGTTTCTTCTTCTTCTTCATCGCGTTGTTGGTTTGTTTCAACCAGTCATCGAAGACCTCTCCGGTCATCTACGCTTTTTTATTAGCTGTATAGTCTGTTGGTAAGGTTGATACGTTTCTAAACCTTCTGAGTTTTTTTGATTTTCCTATGACGAGAGGTTTCAGTTTATCTGTACCGGATGAGTTAGAGTAGCAGATTAAGACTGTCAAACGATCTTTGCTGTTTTTGTCCCCTTTGCAAGGGTCTCCTTTCATCACTAACATTTTGTCCGGTAGGCACTTCTAGGCACAAAAAAGCCCTGTTTCATCAGCATTGTAGATATCATCTGCCATGTATCCACGGGTCAAGTCTGGCAATTTAGCTTTCCAATCTTCGCAAGTTACATCATCCACGGCAGCACTTTCACCACAAACTTTTTAAAACTAATTTTGTGTCTTTTTTAAACCGGTTCAACCAGCCATTACTGGCTCGAAAGTCTGCATGCCCAATTGTTCCGCAAACTGTTGAGCCTTTTCTTGGGGTTACTTAATAACAGCTTCTTCGACATCCTGTAAATCACATTTTTTAGCCTTTTTGCAAATTTTGGACAGTCCATCGTTAACTCCGTACTTTTCTTTATTTTTTACTATTGTGGTTAATGTGGAGGGAGTGATGTCAAAGTTCTCGGCAATCTCAAATTTCTTCTTTTTTGGATTTTCTTCAACAAATTGTATCAGTTTACGTTTAAATTCTGGTGTAAGCGCTTTTCTACTGTGTT